>NC_056538.1:2445000-2745000 GCF_910596095.1 Thunnus maccoyii | reverse complement strand
GTTTAACGGTGGAAAAAATGGTCGACGCGCCAGGCACATGGTTCAAAAGGGGTTGTCCTTAGTCTCTTAATTAATCATGGGTGTGTTTTGGGCGTAACATGCAATAAACCAATCAGAGTGTCATCTCCCATTCCCTTTAAAAGCCAGGTGTGCTTGCACCTTGGCAGATTGCTATTATGATGGCACATTTGCCAAGTAGTAAGAAGGAACACTTCTCTGCAGAGTAAACAGAGGGAAGTGAAGTGAAAGTGCACGATCCATAACGAGCACACTGGCCTCTGCTGCTCCTGAACCCTCCTGTGGCCCCAGTCAACCAGTTTAAGATCCTGTTCATTAACTTGTTACAAATTTCTTTTCGTTTGATTTTTGAAAGGTTTGTTTTTTTTATCATAGCTTTGGTTCTCTTTAAAATCGTTTTGCTCAGTCATGGAATAACAGGTCAAATCAGCAGGGTTTTAATTGCTGAAAGTATAGAAACCTGATCACTGTACTCCCAAAAATGTTAAAGAATATTTGTTAAATATTGTTCAGAAATTAAATCATTCAATTTAATCATGTAAAAAATCATCATACACAGTTATCAGGACTTGATGAGCTCTCCAAGGTGCTGATCCTGCTGCTGGCAGCAGCTAGAAGCTGTCCAGATTTATTTCCTTCTTTAGTTTAATCATTGCTTTCAACTCATTTATTTCCTCATGTGTTCCTCATCTCATCATGTATTGATGCAGCAGGAAAGTTGATCCGTGTCTGATCTGTTGTTGTCCGTTTGCTGGGTCTTGACAGACACCCTCAAGCTGACGGGTCGATTTAAATGTGTATTGCTATGATTTAGTCAAATAATTAGAAAGTTTCATCCGTCATTGCTGCGATTAGTTAATTCTGATAAATATTAGGACTAACCATTATGACATGTACTTTTAAAAATATGTTGATGTACATGATAATAATCGTTCACAATTTTTTTGTGTTAAAAGTAACGCAAAAGTTACTTTCCCTAGTAACTAATTACTCTTTATATGCAGTAATTGGTAAAGCAATTCAATTACTAGTAACTAGTAACCGTAACTAATTACTAATTTTTCAGTAACTTGCCCAACACTGGCAGTAACAGAATCTTGATTCATATTTGATCAGAATGTTAATGCTTGACATCAGATTGACAATGATGTTAGTTCCGCCCATTGCGCTGATTGGCTAATCGCTAATCCCCCCATGGCACTCACTGGATCGATCACTGAGAAACTGTCGTTTCATGTCATGATGCCAGACCAACAGAATCAGTCAATTAAACTCATAGAGTGGGTGGATTCAAAGGTTTGGACCCAGGCAACGTTCAGTATGTATAAACCATAGACTGTATATAAAGATGGATCAATGACAGTTCCCCAACAGGAGATATATAAAATATCTGGTTGCTGGTATCAACATAGGTCATAAATCCCACCCCCTCCATGTTAGCGGATTGCGCCAAGCTAAAAAGTCAAAGTGCACGTCAAACAATTTTTTCCAATGATGGTTTCTATCATTTTTGGTTGTTCTTATCATGCTGATGTATGTTCAAATGCTCATTTTTCTGATAAGTTTGTTTTTAATTAGTTATTTGATGATATAAAAAGTGGGTGTGACGTCATGATTGACAGCTGTGATTGACAGCTGTTCTCAAATCTCCATCAGATGTGGCAGACGAGCTGAATGACTGCAGCAGTTGTGTGTGGAAGACACTAATGTATGTTTTCATCCGTGATTCACTACCAGCTGTAGCTGCTAGTTACTGGCTGGTAAATGACGTCACACAAGGAAGATGGCAGCTCCTGAAAACCCAACATTTTGCCTTCACTTTTGCATAGCAGCAGGAAGTGGAGGAGCATCGTCCATCTTTATATATGGTCTATAGTCATAGCACTAATGGGCACCTGACTATTCATTTAACAAAGCACTAACTCTAACCCTTTAAAACAAACCTTGATCTCCATCAATCTAACCAAGAGGTTTTTGGGTCTAAACCATACCTAACTATAGTGTTGTTGCATCATGAAACATATTTATGTTTAAGCACTGATATGTATGGAGGTACAGACAAATGTTATCCTGCCTACAGTATACCTGACAACAGGGCCAACAGATCAGAAAACATCTGTGTCGTTCTGAAGTGAATGGACCAACAACTTGTTTTATTGTTTATTTGGAGGCCTTATTACATAGTTGCAGTGCAGACAAGGTAGAAAATGAGACTTTTAAAACATTGTCACTGAAATATTCCTAGGTTTCTCACATTCCTGTCTGGCAATATAGTTGTAATTTATATAAAGATTGCTGATGTTTGAGAATAAACCATGTTGACCTATAAAACAATAAAAATGTTTCCAATGCCAGTGCTTTGCCAATAAATCAGTAAATACGCAACTTCAGATGTATAAAAAGGCAATAGCGAGTTGTTAGCCATATTGTGGAGGAACTTTGAGTTTGGAACATACTGAACATACAGATTAAGTGAATTATGCTGCAGGCATGGTTTGAGAAGTTTTTAAAGATGATATGGATTAGAGGTTTATAAGGGTAC
This sequence comes from Thunnus maccoyii, assembly GCF_910596095.1. Lineage (NCBI taxonomy): Eukaryota > Metazoa > Chordata > Actinopteri > Scombriformes > Scombridae > Thunnus > Thunnus maccoyii. The sequence continues at coordinate 2,742,440 of NC_056538.1, read as the reverse complement.
TCACTGATGCTGATACTGATACTCAAAAGATTGAATTTTGGTGAAGTAACCTTCTCTTTTAAAACATCAAAAGTCATTTGATTTCTGCAGATTTCCTGAATGCTTCAAACTCACTCACAGCCTTTGTCCCTCTTGCTTTTGACCTCCCATAAGTTGAGATGGTGAGCTGGAATTCACTGTGGCTCAGCTGAAATGGCGATTATTGGCACAGTGCTCTGGGCTCTGCACCCTGCCCTGTGGAGCTGGGATGACCTCTGCAGGACGGGGGGGCTCAGTGATTGATTAGCTGGTCTGGGAGGACCACCACTCCCCCACAGGCTAGGGCATATGGAGCCGCGTGTCCTATGGACAGCTGCGTCGGCAACACTCATCCTCACTGTATGTGTATGTTAGAGATTCCAGCCTTGTTATTATGTATTGGTTCTCTTGGTTGCATCTCTTACTGCAGCCTTAGCTCTGCATCATGTTGTGCTTCTGCTCCAGTTTAGTGTGTGCTAACTAAAATTAGGATTTTAAATTTGACTGACTGATTTGTCTAAAACACATACACAGTAAAAGTACAACTTTAGTACTCAAATCTATTTATGTTCTGCAGAAATATTCCCGTCCACATACTTCTGTATACTTTTGGTCTGGGTCTGAAATATTAATGTTACAGCATACAATAATATTTTAGACGATAGTGTGCTTCCACCGTTGTGTCTGTGTGAGCATTTTAATTTGTTTGTTGAAGTATGTATTCCCTCAGATTACAAAGCACAAAATCACCAACAATGTCAACAAACCTCAACCTCTCTGATTTGTTCGGCAATCCATAACACACGTGTGGAGTTGTGCTCATTAAGAGCAGTTTTCTTTTTTAGAAAAAACAGTCAAGCCAGTCAGAGGTTTTTGGGTGGTTTAAGAATTACAGCCTGGCTGATACTGGATCTTTGATACAGATACAGATATCAGTATTTGAGGGTTAAAAAACATAATAACAGTGTTACAGGTGATATTAATGCCTTAAATGTTAAAAGAATAAAAGAATTAAAGATTAAAAGAACTGCAGCCATGATATATTATAAGCTGTTGAAAAATAAGTACCAACTGGTGGACAGACTATGCAATGGCATCAGTGTTTCTAAATGAACTCTAACATATAGTATCTTTGGCATTTTTGTACAGCAACCACTGCTATCAACTGTACATGTTGGCTCAGTTGACCTATTAGTGGGGCTCTGTTAAATTGCTACAAAAATGGCACCAAGCATCAACGTTTTTGCAGCTATATGTATGAACTTACTAAGTTAACTTACAAAAATAATAACTGAAATCTACATGGACACTTAAGTGATATAAGGTATCTGTAACCGCTACCACAACTTGTGGCAATTGAAAATAATGAGACAAATACAGCAGTCACTACTGATTGGTTAGGGCAAAAATAACACCAGCTCCCAAATAGAAAACTGCTAACACAAACACAACAGACTGAATAATAAAGTGAAGACAAAAAGGCAGTTTATTCAGATTATCAGGCTAGGCTGCAGCTTAATCACTAAAACGTTATATCCATCCTGTGGAGGTCATAGAAAAGTAGTGCATTAATGTCATCTTTTTCCTTAAAGCTAATGTGATTTCAGTCAATTTGTGTTTTAAGACAACCCAGTCTCACATCAAAATGTGTAACAGCTATCTTGGTCCACAGTGCAAAACGTATTAGTTTCACAATAACACCTCTAAAATTGTGAGATGTGTATGTTTTTTGACCTGTTCTTTTTTATTGGTTTGCGTCCAAGTCATGTTATCAAGTTTCTGTCCACTCAAACTTATTCTCAGTGGAAAATGCTATTTTTTAAGATAGCTTCAGCATTAAATGCGTTTTGATGAAATTTCTAGTGAGAAATGTGCATTTTATTTTCATAATCTTCGTTCAGTGAATTTTTTGTTTAGTTTTCTCGTGTCTTTTAATGCACTGATCAGGAGTAGCGCTCCTAATGATGATGGCAACTCCTCCGTTACCTCTTAAAAAAGAGTGCAAAAGTAGTGATAACCTGATGTTTCCTGTAATGCAATAAGAACGCATTGTTTGGTGTTTCTGTTCCTTCAGGTGAAGTCGGCAGGCTGCAGCAGCCAGTGGTGCACACTCATGAGTATGTATGTGTGTGAGGAGGAGAAGCAGCAGGTAGCGGTATCAGGGAGCACCAGGAGGAGCGCTGACTGAGCACTCGGCCGGCTCTGTGAGAGTCGGCCTGCAGCGCTGGCAAAATCCCGGGACCTGAAGTATCTTTTTGGCCGCCCACTCCTGCCCGCAGCAAAGTTAAAACCTTGCTTGCTCCCACCAAGATTTGCGTCGGGTCTTGCGGGACCCTCGGGATCCCAATTCCAAAGCAAGCATTGTGGATAACATGCGTTCACTTTGCCATTCATTCTTTATTCACCAAGCTACATTAACAAGCTTTACATTCTACAATGCTCTCCAATTACACCAGTCTCAACTGTTTCATCCAAATTATATATGTAGTATATAAAGCATATACCCCTACAGACACACATACCACCTTACAACGCCTCCACTTTCTATCAATCATCCCATCACACAAACGCTTGCACCAGCAACTTCTAAATGGACTGACTTCATATTTTAATTTAGTGTATGTGGCTTAAAAGTGGGATGGCTGGTTGTGGTGTGCGGGTGGGGGATGAAGCAGAAGAAAAGAAAAAAAAAAAAAACAGATGATTTGCAGAGGTAAGTTCAAGTGGATATCTGTCCGGGGTTAAAAGTGAAAGTAATTCATTACGGGGCGATAGTGCTTGGTGATATTCCTCATCTTGACGCTTTGCGCCATGGCAGTTGAGAGGGGTGAGGTGAAGGGGAGGGTGAAACGGCCAACAGTGGCGGGAAGAGGCTGGGGGTGAACAACATCTACCGGCCCTATTGGAGGAGGAGGGACAGCGATGAAGGGATAAGGGCCAAATTGATGGTCATATTTTACAGTGGGTCAGTGTGGATCGTGCTGTCCAACACTGTAATTACAAGTTTGGTTAGAGGAGAGGGAGGGGTAGAGAGGGAGAGAGAGGGGAAGAAGAGAGACAGTAGTCTTTGTCATGGCTGTAAATGAACAGCCAGGCTTAATTGAGTGGTAACCTCTGAAGCTGTTGTGCTAACGCTGCAGAGAGATGGGGAGATGGAGGGAGAGAGGGGTAAAAAAAAAAAAAAAGAAGAGAGAAGTGCTGATAAGGCCTTTTGTGTTCGTCAGTTTGCTGCTGTATCCTTCCCCACCCTGCTCGCTACTACACAACACTACTGAAGGATCTCTCATAGACACGCACTGAATGGATTAAATCTGCACAAGGCAACATTTTAATGCAAGAAGACTTTCCATTTCCAGACATTGTGATACCATAGATTCACACTATTTGCATGAATGCAACGAATAACACATAAAATGACCTAGCGACCTCTTGTGGTTGTGTGAATTATGACTGAGAAGCAAAGGTAGAGGTAGCATAACGTTGTAGAGAGGAAGGTGAGTGGACGGGCAGCCATACAAAGCATCTAACTTTGAAAACACTCATATGAATTGATTTATAACTATCACATGCATTCCAGAAGGCAATGACAAGGCAATTTTGTTATATTATAGATATTATTGTACTACTAATTCTTGTAAACTGTGATATGATTGTATTCTATAATACAATCACATCACTGTTTACAAGAATTAAGTGGTAAAAAGGATCATAATTTGTGTATGAAATTGTAAAACATTTGTATAATCTTATATGATGATGAAATGATAATAATACTCTATAATGTTATGATTGTTATTTAGACTGTGTCTCTTTTCATTTTATGGCTGTATTTTGTGAAGCACACTTTTCCACACAGAATAAAAATCCACCACAACACTACCAAAACAAAGTTGATTCTCAAAAACGACCATAAAGCTGAGTCAAGCCACAAACAGTTAAAATACTGTACATTAGTACAATAGTGGCTGGAGACTTTATTTACCTCAGTGGCAGAGAGAAGCAAGCCTTTATTTGGGACAAGCTTATATTAGAGACAGGCCTTTATTTCTAATTACATCTGTTCCCCAGCGAATACAAACTCAAAACTTCCTGCATGTTTACCTGTTGTAATGAAATTCAGTATAATTGACCACAGCATTAATTCTATCAGTACAAGCAGTATGAGTCATGTGATACCTTTGGTTTGATTGACAGGAGCTAAACATTGATCGTGGAAAATGGAAATGTGGAAGAACTGGAATTAGTTGGTGGATTCTGTCTGAAAATAGACACTCAGAGCAGCACTAAAAATCACTGGGTCAAAATGTATCCAATCCAATTTAGGTCAATATAGCACCAACACAATACTGGATTTATGTTACCAAGAAAACCACTCAAAACAAAAGGTTGCTGTGGCCCAAGTGTTATTTTTTATTTTACTGTTGGGTCATTTACCAAACTGAAGCTTTATAATCTACCCTTTTTAAACTCACATGTCACGGTTTGTAATTGATTGTTAATAACTCGTGTCTCTTTTGAATGTCATACGCACATCGTTTTGTAGAAGTAACAATACATTTAATTTGACAGTTTTCAGCTAAAACTTGAGCTTGTTGTGTGAATGGGTCAAAGTAACAGATTGCTACTGATGTTGAATTGGTGCTATATTGACCCAAACTGGGTAAAAATTTGACTCAGTGATTTTTAGTGTATGGAATGACTCTTGCTGTGGGACATTATAATAAATTTACTATGTAAGCTGTTGTAGCAGGTATATTACAGCCTTTATTTGATTGTGCTGACCATGATCCTGGCTATTAATTGAATATTTCATTATTTGAATACTGGCTTTTATGTCAGAATCTACAGTAGTGTTATCAGGAAAAACTGAACATTAGATGGCGACTTGTATTTACTGTTTCAAAGTTTAATGCAGATTATCTGTAGCAAACGTACACAACTTAAAATTCATGTTTTGTTCTTCATGATAATCAAACAAATCAACTCTAAAGAAGACTCTGAAGAAACCTTGTAGCCACTGTGGCTGCAGGATCTTTCTATAAGATGAGAGCTTTCCATAAACTGTCCCATGTAATGTGTAGTACCACTCACAAATCAAAGGCATTTCTAGGCAGCGAACTTTTACTCAGACATGTAGTGACTAGGCCAAAACCCTGTAAATAAAGGGAATAAAATCTGAGCAGAAAAGTCCAGGATTCTCTTAGAAAGCTGTTGCAAAGTAGAATCTCTTTGGTGCCGAGCTAGCAAGGACAGGTTCATCTTGATACTGTTTGGGGTAGCTAATTGGCAAGGTAAAGCTAGCATGTATAATCCACTAGCACTTGCTAAAAGTCTTGAGTTTGTTGTAGTTTTTTTTCAACAGGGAAAAATAAGTGGTATGCTAAGTCCTTGACGGTTCATCAGTGCTCAGTTAAGCAGGAGATAAATCCAGGAACAGTATGATAAGACTTCATAGGAGGGGAGTGCAATATATGTAGCTGAGTCCTGGGCTTCTCATCATGCTATGACTTCGACTGCAACACTCCTGGTTTGATCGCTAGGGAGCGCTCTGAAATACAAGTCCCAAAAAGTTACAGAGGAAAACCTTTAATACTTGTCTATGTCTGTCTTTGTGCCTCAGTCATTCCCTCCTCCTATCTTCTCCATTTCTCTCTCCGTCTTCCACTCTCCTCTTCCTATCTGTGTTTCTTTTCAATTCTCCTCTGCTCTAATTTTCCGTTCTCATCCCAGCCAGTGCGATTGTGGCGTCTCATCACAATTTTGGCAGACATTTCTTTTCATTTTTCTTTCCTCATCTCCTGTCTTATTTTTGGAAGGCCACATCAACCGCCCCCCCCCCCGCCCCCCCCCCACCCCCCACACCCCCACACCCCCACAACCCGCTATTTCTTTTCCTCTTTTCTCCTCCGTCTCTCTCTTTTCCTGCAATCTTTCGGCTCGTCATTTAGGACGGCTTGTTTCTTTCAATGTTCCGAGGTAATGGTGGAGTACAGCGGGCCTGCCGTCGGAGAGAAAGAGGGGAACAATTTGTTCCTTTTGCAGTGAGTGGGGACGGTTGTGATCAAGGGTGTGATCTGCAAACGCACACGGCTGCTCGCACAGACACTCACGTATATACACGCAAACACGCACAAGTACACACAAAGCGATGATGATGAGGCCATTTCCTCCCTCATCTCCAGATCCTCATCTAACCGCTAATGAAAAACATGACAATTACCCACAACTCCTTGCACCTCAGCCTTCAGCAGAAGTAATCCTGGTGCCGATATGAAGTCAGCTTGTCGTTTTGCTTCCACTGTCCCTTCCTCTCTTCCAACTGTCCATCCCTTTTCCCTGTCCATTTCCAGAGGAGCTGGGCATTGTGAGCGTTCAGCGACAATGATAACTGCTGGATGGTTGTAAGAATGTGATTGGAATTGGAGATATGGTATAGCATTACTTACATGGGCCAGTGGGGGACTGACAAAGGCTATGTTGAGGGTAATGAACAGTGGATTAAGGGTGAGTAATGAAGCACTGAGGATTATCATTTGGTACCATGGGAGCATCATGGAGCATTCATTTTGTTAGTGAATCTGTGCATGTGTGTGTGCATGTGTGTGTGTGTGCTCTCATTCTGTAAACCTATAGTCCAGTATCAGATTTAATTATCACCATTATTCTCAGGTCAGATCTCCAGTAAATGAAGAAATAAATGATTTTTAAATTGAAAGTAGTTTAAGTGAAAATTAGGAGATTCCTGACCTCATTGTCTATCAGCAAAGGCAACTTTAAAATTCAGAATTTTAATGAATCGTGTGCAGTCTTTCTGTGCTGCGTGCATGATTACATGCATGCATATTTGATGAGGCGATTCTCCGCCGTGCAGTCCACCTGACAGTGCATCATCTCATGACACTTTTCTACCTCTCTGCACTAGGTGACAGCGAGGTGTCAGTTATGATGGCAATTTAATTAATTTTGTTTGTCCTGCTCACTGATAGTCATGGACCACTGGGTATCCATGTTTCTGCTGTTGGGACTGATGCAGAGCGGTGAGATAGTGGATAGTGTGTGTGTGTGTGTGTGTGTGTGTGTGTGTGTGTGTGTGTGTGTGTGTGTGTGTGTAGGGATATAGCCCAAGCTAGGCTGAGCCAGTTGTACTGTTATTCTTTAGCTATGTTTAGTTGTTTAGAGTCAGCATTTGTTCTTAAGGGAATATTTAGGTGGATACTGGGGTCAATGTAAAATGTTTCCTCAAAGCTGCCAGCTTAAATACACTCAATACTGACTGAGATAATAGTTTTCCTGCCTATAGAATACAACTTCTGAAAGATATCTTACAATACCCACTTGTAAATGCTGTTGCCAGGTTTTGGAGTTGAGCTGTAATCATGCCATGTCAGCAGAGTGGGAAAAGCAGGAAAACCTCCCGTTATCCTGACCTGAGAGCTTTCATATATTTGTAGATACAATGTTAGTCTGTTGATCAATATCCTAACAACTATAACATAGGTTGCCATTGAATGTGGTACAGATATTCATGGTCCCCAGAGGATGAACCCTACTGACTTTGGCAACTCCCTGATGTGTCATTTTGCGCCACCATGAGGTGATATTTGTGTGGTGAAATATCTCGACAATTATTTGATAGATATATTCTAATAACTTAAGTGATCCTCTGATTTTTCCTCTAGCACCTCCAGCAGGTCAAAGTTTTCTCTCATGCTGTGATTTACCTCAACATCTACTTGATCGATTGTCACAATCGCACACACATACGATGTATTCTGATGATTTTGGTGATTCTCTGACTTATCCTCAAGCGCCATCATGAGGTTGACTTTTTAGCTCTTTATTGAAATATCTTGTCAGCTATTGAATGGATTGTTATGAAGTTTGGTTCACACATTCATTGTCCCCAGAGGATGAACAGTAATAACTTTGATCTCCTGATTTTTCATCTAGCGCCATCATCTGGTCAATTTTAATTTGTAAAAATACTTTGACATTCCCATCAGCCTCAGCTATACTTACTTGTATTTAGTGCTAATTAGCAAATGTTTGCATGCTAACACGCAAAACCAACACAGTGAACATGGTTAACATTAACCTGCTAGCATTGTCACTGTGAGCATGTTGCTGATGTGAAAATTCAGATTAACACAGTTCACAGGGTTGCTAGCAGTGCTGTGGACTCTGAGCTCTGGCCAGTGGTTGTATCTATAATGACAACATTATGAGTATTTGTTGAAATATCAAAATGTTGTCATTGCTAAAAATGGGCCCAATGTTTTAAAATGTTTTAATTAATACCAGGCCTAACTACATATATGTAACATGATATGATAAAAAAGGTAACTTAGGCTTAAAGCCAAACATTCTTTTTACAACTTGGGTTTTATTTTTGTAGCTCTGGCCATTGGATTCTATTGGTTAATATTTTATTCACCAAAGTAATTTCTTAGATGAATTTATGCAATGTTCCAAATAATAATAATTTTGAAAAAGAAGACAGATGCAACATGATATAAACAAACCTTTAAACACAATGGCCAAACAGAACATGCTAATACCACAACTAATCATGTGACATGCTTGGCCATTTGTAATTAATAGTGAGCTGGGGCAAGTCAAAACCGTGTGAACATGTAGACCAGTTCAGCCAATAAGCCTGTGCACACTTGTAGTGAACAAAGCCAATTCAACATCTGCTGTTCACTTCAAACTGATCATTTTACCTGTGTGAACACGCCGATTTGGATTTCGAGTGTTAAACCAGAGGAACAGGGAGTCTTTATCATTTTATGACAAAATATTACAGCTTAAAAATAGGTGAGCTGGCTGCAAGTATAGTGATTTTAGCTGTCAAGTCGATCACCTACCCAAACCATTCACAGAGAAACCTGTGCTAACAGGGCCTCATTTCAAACTGCTGTTATCACATGTAGTATCTGCGTCTCCTTAATGTTAGTCAGTTTAAAATATCAAATATACTTTATTTATTAGTTATTTATTTCTGATATTGCGATTTAAATTTTTGATGACAATTACCTCATAGCATGTTCAACTTCAATTATTTAAAATGTCGATGCAATATTTACACATGCTTCTTTAAAGCTCCACTAATCAATATTTTGTTTTATTATATTAATGATCGAACGGATGAGTATGTGTAATGTTAAAGGTTAAATCCACAGAGAATAGTCACCAACTCTGCAGTTCTCCTCAACTCACAGAGGTTTTTAGCCTCTTTCAGCTCATTGTTTTGGTTTTGCGGCTCCCAACAGCGCTCTCATCACCCTTATTTCCAGATTATGTGAAAAAGCTCTGCAAAATCCATTGTACACTACCGACCCAGCAGACAGACAAATGAATGCTACTATTACAATTGTTTGCTAACAAGTTCCCCATATCAACTTAAAAAATGAAAATGTCAGTGTTAGCTTGTTTCCACAGCCCCCAAGTGGCAAAATAATTAGTTCATGCACATTTAAAGGTTTGAATATGAATGTCTACATAAAATCCATCTTTATATTTGCTTGCTTCATTTTATAGTGTGATAAAGCATTCATTAAGTTATTATTCACAAGTATAAATCCACATGTAGATAGCTTTAAATGACTTATTATGACCCAATATTGGTTTCAAGTTTTAATAAATAACATAAATAAAACAATAAGCTTATAAATATTCAATAATATGATATTTATGTATTGCTTATAACAGTGTTATAATGTTACAAAGCATTGAGGCTTAACAGTTTATACTGATGTATGAATTAGGGGTGTGTCCGAATACAAATACGTTATTCGGCAAAGCACAAATAGTGTTTTTTTTAAATGAATATTTGTGTCATACAAATATTTTAAAAATTATTTGTTTACAGGAAGAAAAATAAACCATGTCAAATACCAGCGCGCAGGTCGGTTACATCGCTATCTCAGTGTCTCTCCTCTGCTCCGCTGTGACATCTATCAGCAGGTCTCAGTGAGGGGAGTCACATCCACCTGCTACATGACGCATATTTCCTAATTTGGACATCACTCCTAGAGTTGGGGGTGTTCCCCAGAGATAAAGCTGAGCTACTGACACATGCTTCATGAACACTTATTGTAACACTTTAATTTTCTAAAATTGAAAGTGTATTAAAAACAAAAACAGAATTTTTAAGCCTTTTTCCACTTTTATTCAAATACAAATACAAATAATTTTGCTGCCTCAACAAATACAGATACAAATACAAATACTGCACATCCCTAGCATGAATCATACACTGGCAGGTGTGTGTTTGAAATTACTGAATGTGTGTCATTAGATATGACACATACGACACATACATTAATACAGTAAACACTTAATGAATGTCATTTTTTCTGTTTATTACTTCAATAAAATGCTTATAATGTGTTGTAGTGGGTATAAACAATTTATTCATTGTTATAAATTTGTTACATACTACTTATAAATGCAAATGTGGTTAAAGTAAAGTGTTACCACAGACGGCTTCAAACACTTTACTCTGAGAATTGTCCTTTAGAAAGCGGTCAGACCACTCTGGATAAAGCAGATGCAGGAGAGCGAATCCACCTGCTTTAGTGCCACTTTGATTATTCATAGAAAATGCAGACTAGGGACTATGGGAGTAAAATGTGGGTGGGTAAAGAAACAGGGAAAGAAGAAGGTGGAGGGGGAGGGAAGGGGCATCGGTGTAAATAAATAAACAAATAAATAAATAATAAACAATCAAGGCACCCCTCGCTGCATACACTGCAAGGAACCAATCGGCACCCTGGCTGAACGCCCTGGAAATTGTGTGTAATGAGTAGGAAAAGATTAGAGGGAGCTCTTGCTAGGCTGTAAATTGACATTAGTAAAAGAAAACTCTTTTACTAGGCGGGCCCAGCAGTCTCATTTAGACAACAGAGGAAGGGGGTGGGGGCTGGGACAAACACTGAGATGGGGAATAAAGTGTGTGAAGACGCAAAGATTATAGCTGGAGTGCAGCCTTGCTATTGTGTGCTGTTAGAGTGCTGCATTTAAAGTGCATGCTTCACTTTCCAAATGTAATAGTTAAATTATATTCTGTCAGGAGAATGAAGGAAGAGGTTGGAATATGTTTAATCAGGCTTTAACAATCATATTTAAATTCAGATGTTGACATTTGACCAGAACACAACTGGCAATGAATAACTTACTGCTTGTTTTCTTTATATGATGCCATGTAGTAAAGAAGCCCTTTCAAAGCTGCACTAATCAATATTTTTATATCAACAATGGATCAACTCAGTGTAATGTGAAAAGTGTCAACTTGTAGTGATGAACCTACAGACAATTATCACCAACTCTGCAGTTCTCCACAGCTCTATGGAGCATTTAAGCATCTTTCAGCTCATTATTTTGGTTTTACGGCCCCCGACTTTACTGTTTTGCTTCAGTCTCGGAGCTCTCATCAACCTTGATTCCAGATGCAGCCATTTTCTTTGAAAGAGCTCTGATAAACCCTCTGCACACTACCCGCCCAGCACCAAACAGCAAAGTCTGTGATTAGCCGGTGAACATAGTGTAAGATAAAGAGCCAGATATTTACCTCAAGACCTGCTGAAGACCAAAAAAAGGCCAAAAAGAGAGTGAATATTGGACTTCAGAATATGAACATCTTAGCTCTGCATACAAAAGTGGTGATATCATCCCTCTGTTTTTATTATTATTTACAAAAAGGAGAATTATTTCATTTTTAATGGGTTTACAGTAAAGAGAGCCAGTAGAGGTGGGGAATGACAGAAGTGAATGACAGTGTCAGTGTGAATGTAAGTGTCCTTTGAAATTCCCAAGATTAAACATGACTGAGCCTCATTTTCAGGTGTTCAGTCAGAACGACTGGAGGTAAAGGTATCGGTGCCTTGTGTGATATCAACAGGCCATTCAGCTGAATGCTGCTGTTAGACTCTGGAACAATTCACACCTGTCTGCAAGTCACCTGTCCAACATAAGCCAAGTAACAAAAATCTGTAGAGATGTCACCTGTTTTCACTGTCATTTGCTGCCATCACTAGACATGGCTTAGTTTCTCTCTTGAAATCTGATGAAGTGTTTCAGACTCGTCCATACTGACCTTCCATACTTCACTTGTTAGGTACAACTTCCACTGTGCCTTAGTGTGTTACTTTTACAGATGGCGCAAGTATACATACATATGGTAATATTAAAGGGACAGTCTGTAGTTTGTCTACTCTTTGTGCTGTACTAAGATGTGGATTATGTTAGGTATTTCCTACCTTCAGAGCATTGACAAACATGCTAAACTACTCTATATTAAATGTTTAAACCCACTGACCCATATCATACTATTGATATTACTCCATATACCCTAACCAACTGCATGATGTGCATATGTACCATAACACAACTTGCCTATAATTTCAAACAACCACAACCTTCTCTACAGTCATCTGTACATGCCTCTGATTCTCAACAAATCCACACAGATTCAGGTTCAACGTCTCTGGTCTTAAGTTCTGACCAGACATCCTTGCAATGGGCCAGTTTCCTGTCAACCAGTACACATTTCACTTATCGATACTCTTATTACAGGTTATTGTGTATAACATCATCAGATAATGCCTAAAATGCAACATGTGCATATTAAATAACTTAATATATCCGATTGATGTGCTTTTGCAACATTTCTGACCATCATCACCAACTGACTACACACACACACACACACACACACACACACACACACACACATTCAAACACACAGGATGTTTGTATATTTATGTTTGTGTTGCACTCCCCACCCGAACTGAGCAATTCTTGTAACTATGCAGTTGGAATAATAACAGCCTCACCGGCTAATGATGATAATGGTGCTGGCGATTACCACAGCACAAGAAAAGAACGACGGGGGGAAGGGGGGGAAGTTGAGTATGGATATCGCTGGACGACAAAAGATTGCATAATTTTGTCTCTTTTTTTTCTCCTCATCCATCCACTCACACTTTCTTATACCCCATCCCTCCATTTCTTTGCTTTCTTTCTTATTTTTGCTTTTTTTTTTCTTTGCTTCCCACATTATGCACCTTCTGTCCCTCTCCACCGCCCAGTCTTCCGCCTTTCCTTCCTCCACCCCCCCCCCCCCCCCCCTTCCTCTCTCACCCTGTAACCTCCTCCCTCCTCCACCCCCTTCTCTCTTTCTGGCTAATTTAAAATTTGTCAGACGCTTGCGTCTTCTGGATGGCTGGCCTTTGATATTTTGCGAGCTCCATTTGGCACAAACAAGCCTGCGGCCCTGGTGCATCCTGCTGACTGCTGCACTAGTGGCAGGCCCCCGCCATTTATCTTAGCCCTGGCCACCCAATGCTTACTCATTACAGGAGCCTCGGCACCAGCTTAACCCCCACCTCTCTGCCGACTGCGCACATGCAAACACACTTAAAAACAGCCGAATCGTGTGTGTGTGTGTGTGTGTGTGTGTGTGCGCATAAACATAAGCAAATGCATATCAGCAAACACACTCATACCCCATGGACACATGGGAAGGAGCATGCAGACGCAGAGACACGTGCTTGCAAATTCAAACACGCACACATCCTGGGATCATTGCTCATATTCTCAGTGGTCCCCCCCCCCACAGAGGTAAATGCCTACCTTTCACCATACAGTATGAGCCCATCTCTGTATGTTTTATAGTCGAGGTTAAATGCTCCATCTTTTCACCTCCCCACTGGCTCTCAATGCTCTCCACAAGTGTTTTCTCTACATGTTAAAGAGACAGTGTGTGTTCCAGCGTTTACGGTTTCCTGCGCCTACCGATCAGGCGTGTTTGCTAACTTGAGCGTCGCATTTGTGTTTTAATGCCTATGACCTGACCCCCGAGGAGAAATGTGTCAATCAGCGTGCTTGCAGAGATCACTCCTGCTCTGATTAGGCTTTTCTTTTCTTTCATACGCAGCTCATATTCAGCATGGAACTCACTTTGATGTTTCCTGACCCAGTTGAAGCTCATGTTGCTTCAGTCCTGCGTTCCAAATTGAGTCTCCTGACACTTTTTTTTGTTGATCTTAAAGTAGGTGAGTGGCAGTAAGTAAAGATAGGGATCCTTGAACTCAGTTTGTCAGATCGCTGGATTGGTGGCAGCAGGCGGGAGCGACGACTATCTGGCTGGAGTGCATGAATGCGTACGAGCTGAACACACACACACACACACACACACACACACGCGCAACTTACAAAGCCTCACACTTCTCTGTCTATTCAGGAATCCAGCCAGCTGTCTTAGGGGTCGTCATTGAGGTCTTTTTGAGAGCATGGTTTGTTGTGATCGGTGTGTTCCTGTGATCTATGTGTTTAACGGCTGCCTGTAAATCAAATTTCCATTAAGATGATAATATAGTTGATAAGTTTAGGAGTATATAATATATATATAGATTCAATGAAGCTGCTGAAACAAACAGACAGTAAATATACGGCATGTGCCATCCACTGAGGTGCAATGTGTCCATTTTTTTTATTACTTAAAATATTAGTATTGAAGAGGTTAATGGGGACAGTGCAGATGCTAAATATAAAACTATAAGCTTGCATGAATTTCTTTTATTCTTCTTTTATAAGAGAAGATAAACATGTAATATTCACCTGTACAAAATCCTGACTGATCAGGACAGTGTTGTCTTTCTGAATGTTATAAATGTTATTTAGACTGTGTTTTCTTCATCCTGACAGAGAACATTAACATTCCTGCAGCAGCATGCATGTACTGGACAGCCAATCTGGCGTGACAAAGAACAGATCCTACATGGCTGAATGCATTATGGTGTCCATGTCAAATACAAGACAAAGACAAGAGACCTTTGAGACCCAGGGAGAAACGAGACAACTGGAAACTCCTTGCATGCAAAAATTTGAAACAAGTGCCATGTTTTGGGAAAAAATGTATCGTGATAAAAACATGAAAACTTAGCGAGGAAAGGATTTCACTGTGGTCGACACAGAGTGACTGCCCAGCATTTCTTTTGTTTTTGTGTGAGTGTGTGTGTGTTTTGTAACAGTCTAGACATCCATCTGAAATCACAACATCACCTAAAATCAAATCCATTTTTGGCAAGTATTGATTTGCCTCAACTTGTTTCTGGCACATGTAGATGTCACACACTGAGACACACACACACACACACACACACACACACACACACACCTGTCTTTTCTCGCTCTGTTTGTATTGTGCTTCCTCTCAGGAAGAGGCGGCAATTTTTACAGCAGTGAAGCTTTAAGTGGAGCAGAAAATAGACATTGACCTATCTGTTAATATCGGCTTAATCGCAGCCCTCTCTGTCAGGAGCCACTGTGAACAGAATCTGTGAGGACAGCCAGGAGA
This sequence comes from Thunnus maccoyii, assembly GCF_910596095.1. Taxonomy (NCBI): domain Eukaryota; kingdom Metazoa; phylum Chordata; class Actinopteri; order Scombriformes; family Scombridae; genus Thunnus; species Thunnus maccoyii. The sequence continues at coordinate 2,727,061 of NC_056538.1, read as the reverse complement.
GCGCACATTAGGTACGATTGCTTTGTACTGTGCCTGAGTACGACTGCCCCCCCCCCCTCCACCCACACTCAGCTTTCACATTAGTAATGTTGTTCTGTACCTGAGTACACACTCCAGTACAGTAGGTGGTGGTATGCACCTATTTGGTTTGAGATCTGTGTCATCAACTACGCAACATTTATTTACCTTGTTTCTCCAGTGTAGATCGCTCCCGATCGATCCCAAACTCATACAACGGAGTCGACCTTCGCACTATGACTACTATTAATATTTTGGATACAATGTCAAGAACGACCCTCTCGCCTGCCTTCCTACTTTTTAAGCTATGGCTGTGCAGTTCAGAGGAGGAGATTGGTGCGTGCTGTGTGCATACGCAGATTTCCGAGGATACAGGCAGTGTTGAGCGATGTCTTTGTAACTCTACTCACTGACTGCTACTCCTGTTCGTCAATAAGGTGAGAAACAGAGCAGCTGTTGACCAGAATATTCTCTTTTGACTTCAACAATGCTTTTGAAAAAGTATGGACCGGCAACCTAACCAGTGATAGAAGTTATGTTATTGCAATGAAAGTGACCGCAGCACACGCGCCTATGAACAGATACACATCATGAATTTCTATTCTACCTCAGGAGCATATGGGTTAAAAGTTTCGGGTGCAGAAGACCACATTCAGGCAGCTGTGTGACATCATCAACGTCTCTTTCAGTATAACGGTCAGAGATAGGGTCCCTGTTTCTGTCACAATCTAACTACATAACATCTATGTTATGGATAGTGTGCCCACTGATAGTAGCTATAGCCTTTGTATCCTTGGTCTATAAATAGGCCCCAACCCAGTCTCACGCCAGTTAGTGAAATAGTCACAAATTTAATCTATAGATTGTTGTATATAGACACGAATTTTCCTTTTTTTTTTTTTTTTGTGACACTCATCACAACTTTCAAATTAAACATGCACTGAAGTCAAGGTTCAAAGGTTGTACTTCAAAGTAGGAGCCATGTATAAATCTTCATACTGACATATGTTACTCTCCAGGCCAAGATCTTTCCAATGATGTATTTGGTTTAGCTCTACGGAATGTTTTTTCTCATTTCATGGACCTAAGGCATCCCAGGTTGAGTTTCAGAGAACACTTTGAAGGGGCAATATATAAAATGAAGCTTTTTGTTTGTTTGTTTTTTTTTAGTGTAATTTTTTAGTGGAAATAGTGACCAAAATGAGTCACCTTCAGAGATTACAATACTGCTGACAATCTAGGGCATTACTACAGGCTTGGAGGAAGGCCTGAAGCGCTAGGATTAGGGTTAGGGTAAGGGTTAAGGTTAGGGTTAGGGCTGATAAGACCGCATGCCGTCGGTACGCATGCATAGGCTACTATTTACACAACCCTGGAGATTTTTTTGTATCTTTAAGATTCTTGGTTTGGAGATGTTATGTCCCTGTGGTGATTCGATAAATCACCCGAAGAAGCCGTTCAAACAATGCTGTGTCTTAAGGCTCCCACAAGAGCTGACACTGGAGCTGATCGCAGCCACTATAGTCTATGCTTGTGATCCCACTGCTACCATGACTGCCCGATCCCTGGCTTCCTCTGCAGGTAGAGGGGTGGCGCTCTCTTCTCTGGCATAGCCAGAGCAAAATGCTCCACTTCTGACACACTCCTGGTGGGGAACGACACTGTGCGGAGGACGGAACAAAACCAAGTTGCAGCCAGAACGGGACGCAGCCCTGCCCGGTGGGATCAGGCACATCAGGCAGGAAACAAGGTACGCTCAAGCATAACAGAGATGGTTTTAAATAGGTTTTTAGTCCCTTTAATACAATATTAACACAGTGAACAGTGTAAAATGTTTCTTGGTAAGTTTCCTGTTGTATATTAATGTGCTTCTGTTTCTTTTAGTTTTGAAACAAAGACGCTACTAGAGGAACCAACCACTGTTTTTCCCAGATTTTAGTGTCTTTAACTAATCAGTTGAATGGGCCATTTTCTGTTTTTATTTTTCTTGTGGGGTGCTAAAGGAGGGACTGAGTGGTAGAGTAGCCATCTTACATGTGTGTTTTATTGTGTGGCTTGAGTCACCTTAGCTTGCTGTGAGTAGGTATATTTGAATGTTATAGAACAGTTTTGATTTGGTTCCAATTGGTTCATGTGTAGCGGTGGTTTATTCATAATTTGCCTACATATTTTGTGACAATTTCCTCTTTTTACACATAATTCTACACTAACCTCACTGATAGTGCCGTCTAGCCCCACATTGTTTCTTTTCTTTGCTTGTTCATGTATTGTTTTTGATTTATGTATTAAATGTACAATGTGCTCCATCCCTCCTTTATTACAGCCTGCATTTAGGCTTTCTATTGAAGCTGCCTTGCTGCCACCTAGCTGAATGGAGACAAGTTTTTTTATTTCAAGCACTGTAAATAAAATCCATATTTTTGTTTTAGCAGTCTGTGGCTCCAGTTTATTCTGGATCTTGTGTAGTGAGTATCACTTGGTCACATCTGTTTACAGCAGACATCCTGGCTAATTTGACCTGGACTTCGCCTTTCAATATCCATTCAAAGATACTTTTCCAGCGAGGATGGAGTGTCTATAAAAGTGATGCATGTCCCACCATAACACAAAACGACCACGAGCCGCCTGCCCTGATGACATTCAGAAATGACTGCAGAGACACAGGTACACATGCAAAAGTTGGCATGTGTGTGCGCACGCCACACACACACACACACACACACACACAACTGCGACTCCCTCAGCCCCTCCCATCAGAGAAGTGAAGCCTTTTAATTATCTGCTGATTACCTGTTAGATCACCTTAGCTAATGGAGAGCAGCTCCCCGGGGAGCCATCCAATCTAACTCTCATCACACACAATGGGCTCCTCTTCACTGGAGAGAGTAGACTATGTGCGTGTGTGCGTGTGTGTGTGTGTGTGTGAAGAGTGTAGTGGATGTACAGTATGTGTGTGTGAGAGAGAGATACAGAAAGAGAGAGAGTCCCTTTGAGGCAGATGCTGAGATTAGTACTGAAAATAGCCGTCTATTTATTCTTTCATACACTAAATTACCATCGCACACTGCTACACACACACACACACACACACACACACTGTAAGGCACTTGTGAATTCAGATTTTTGTGGCAGGCTTCCATTTTCATCAGAGTTGTAGTTCAGATCATCATAGATTATTCCACAACTTGCCTCCATGTGACACAATTCTGCACTTCTGCATTTATTGCTTTTGCTGTTTCTTTGCTCTGTGTTTATGACTTCAGCGTCTTTCTTCTATAACATCATATATAAATGCTGTACCTGAATAAATGAAATGCCAAAATGCTGTGCTGCTTTCATAACAGCTTCACAAAATCTGCATTATAAGAACAAACAAACAAACAAAATGGCTTCTGTGAAGAGCAGAACAATTAAAATCAAATCAAGGGAAATCAATAGTTCTGAAATAAAAACGAAGGGGACAGAATATGGTTTAGTGTCCCTCATGGAGTTGCAAAATGGGAGGAACTATTTGGGGCACCCCTGGTTCTGGAAGTAAAAATCCTATTCATTTTTCCATAGACAATGTTAGGTGACTTGGATTAGCATGAAATGCTCTTGGTCTCTTAACTGTCTTAAAAACATCTGGGTCTTGGATAAAAAGTCAAAGTTACGACTCTAAAACTTTGGGGTAGAAGTTCACTACAACTCCCAAGGTGCATTTCAGTAAGAAACATCCAATCACCAAGCTAATAACTCTGTCATGTGCACTGCTAACAGTGGGTAGAAGCTAAAGATTACAGTTTGAGAAAACTGATTTTACAGTTTACAGCGTGAGTCAATTCACTTTTAATTTCTGGCTTCTAATTTCACTTTTGTGTAAAATTCAGGAACTTATGATGCATTTTGTTTACCATTGCAACGATGAAGCATTTTTAGAATTTGTTACCGCTCTGATTCACACCTCTGGCTTCTCCATAGCAACGGAGGCTGAGGCTCATAGGTCTTCTAGTATTATAGCCGTCTACCATGCCCAAATGACAGACAAAACAAGATTTCTCAGATTTCAACTTCTTTCAAGTTGAAATAATTGAAAGTGGTGGTCATGACATAAACCTATAGCAATATTGAGGATATCATTAACAGAAACATTTGAAATGGGAATACAGAATGGGGAAAACCAAGGCAGAAATTGTAATATACAATATGGGTTAATGGTAGATCAGTTTTAGGTCATTCCAGTATGAACTCTTTACATATCTACTCTAGAGAGGTCCAGAATTAAAACAAGATCCCTATTGGAGACCTGGCCTCTACACCACTGATCAACCTCATATCTTGTCCAGTTAGTGATAAATTCAAGTCCACTATGAATAGCACTTTGATGAATACTTATTGATATATTGTAACATTTTGTTAGTACCTTGTAGTCTGGAGTGCCAGCCAGAGTAGAGTCTGACAAGAATATTCAGACTATTATAGTACTTTGAACAAAACATACAAATAATTACTTATAAGCAATAAACTACTGAACATCAAGAAAAATACACCAATTTCAATCTCAACAATTAACTGACTGAAGCAGTCCGTGGGGACGAGGTTTAATAGTTCTATGTTGGGATGCTACAAACAAGTTTAAACAACCCAGTTCTACACAGTCACAAAGTCTGTCAGTTATGTCAGTTATTCCAACCCCAAATAAACTGCCAGGCCCAAGTAAGGGCCCATAGTATAGACTTTTTAGAGGGTGAGTGCAAACAATTGTCTGACATAGCATTGATATAGGTTCGGGACACTGTCTTTTTATAGTAGGTTATGGATATACATCAGTTACAATGCCTCTAACAGTTTCACCATCCAAATATTTTTCTAGGATGTAGTTTCTTGATTTGTTTTTCAGTCTTAGCAAAACATTGACATAATTTTCATTCGTTGTGAAATTTTCAGTTCTCAAGACAATCCTTTTCTAAGTATTTCCAGACTTCATATCTTCAAAAAGTACGTTGTCACTACATAATCAAACAATCTTTCACACACAAACTCCTCTCACTAGTAACTGAAAGAACCATTGTCAGCTCAGCTGTCATACAGTGTTACATCCTGCTTAAAATATGTCTGAAAAACCACACAAGCACACAAAACAATCATGCTATAGTGCTGATATAGGCCTTGTTTTGCACTCAGGGTCCAAAATTAACACCCGCCAAAGGCCAAATGTGGGTAGATTTTCGGTTTGGTAAGTAAATCTCGGAAGGCTATCCAACCACACTGGCGGATAAACATAAACATTTGGACCAAAATATTCATGTAATAAAATATTAGGCATGATGGCTCACTAGAATTACTCATGTTTGTCACTATACAGTGCAGACATGTGCACCACATGTGTCGTTTACATGCATCTAAACAGTGCTGCGAAACTGTAGGAGTGCATGACTTTCTGAGACAAAGGAGCGCCAGCCACAGGCCATCTCCAGCACTCCAAGTTTTGTGGCACTGTTTACCGTATTATCTTTAAAATGAAAACCTACTGAAAAAAAGGAGGACAAATCACATAAAAAAAAAAGTTTTGTGAGAAATGGAGGTTTGGAGAAAAAGGAGTTTCAAGAGGCTGGTTACAGTATGATGCTGAAGCGGTAAATATGCTTGACCGGTGGATTTTTTCATCTACCAGTCCCCTTGGCAGGTGAGTCAAAAAGTTAATTTCGGACACTGCTTGCACTGCACTGAACAAACATCAAAGCGGCCACACACCGACTAAACAGTACCTTAATGTCATACTGATGTGCGCTTGAACAATGTGACTGCTTAACAAACTACAGTCAGTGCCTGTGAACCTTTGTACAGAACAGAACAAAATAATTCAAATCAGCAAATTTGAATTCACAATTTCCAGCTCTACTTTGAAGAAGTAGTGCACCAGGCCATTAAATTGTATTTCAAATTAAACTGAAGAAAAAAAAAATCTTATTTCTTACTTGTAAAATGTATTACTAAAGATGAAACCAAGGATTTCCTTAACACTGAATAAAAAGAAGAAAGAAGTTGAACACACTGTTGTGCATGAATAATTGGACCACAGAGGGATGACTAAAGGTGTGTTCAGAGTGAGGGCAAAGCTAATTTTAGAGGTGGCTCTTGGCCGTGCAAATTGAAGCAAACGCGTCTAGACGATATGAAAATGTTTCAACTTGAGCAAAGAAAAATTGTGCTTATCTCAAGGCTGTTTGACTCCACTTCATGAAGATAGACACAAGACAGAAAAAAATGGTGGAAAATATAAAAAAATGGCACAAAGTACACACAGCCACAAATTTCAAATTTGTGCAAATAAAGGTGGAAAAATGATAGAAACTGAGGTGAAAATTGAATCTCTATGCACCATCAGAAGGTTTTTCTCCTGTCTAAGAATTCGAGGTAGATCCACCAGATCCAGCGAGCAAATGTGTGCATGTGATGTGTTTATGATCCTAATGTCTACCACTTTAACCTCTATTCACCAGCTGTAAGAGAACAGTGGCAGTGTGTTAAGCTTAGAGTCCATGTAAACCTCTCCCCCAGCATGGAATCAGAGTTGAGTACCTTCTGCTGTTCAGTCACATTTGACTGGGTCAGCCTCTCTCTGCATGCATTTCATTTAAGGACAGGAGACATTGAGCAGGTTGGCACTGAAAGGACGAGCCGTTGCTGACAACATTCCCTCTGGCATCACGTCAGGTGCCATTGTTCCCTCTTGTGCCCGTCCTAGTGCCATCCCAATCTTACTTGTGAAGCGCCTCCCTCCCTCCAAAAAACAGGAGGGTTCAACGAAACAACAACAACCTAATGAGGATGTAACCATAAAGCCACAATTCCCTGACATCCTAATCCAGACCTGGGGCCAAGTGAGTCAAATTGAACCAGTCTGGAAATGAGTCCATGCCTGGCGCCAGGGGCTATAGGTTACAGTGTATCGCCCCTGGCCAGGGACAGAATGAAAGACTCCTTTCTACCATGTTCCCTCATCAGGGATAGCCTGGCCTGCCATCAGAGTAACGGTGCTACAAACACAGCGGCATGCCGAGATGAGAGAGAAGGTTTCCCAAAGACGCCTGACTGCAGCATCAAACAGGAAAGACACACGGGACGAGAGATAGAGGAGGAAGAGAGAGTGAGTGAGGGAGAGAGGGAGGGAGAGAGAGGCCCTGGAGTGGTGCCAAGTTCCCAAGGTAGTGTACAAGTATCTTTAGAAGCCGGGCGTCTTGTTAGCTAATACATTACACCAATCACGGCCGGCTATCTTAAGCTACAATTAATCTGTGCGCTGGCACAGGCTGATAGGACAGCAACATGCTGTTTCTTAATTAAAAGCAAACGGATTAAAAATGATTAATAACGGTATTAAATATTCTCATGGACTACAAGCGCGGGGAAATCGGGGGGCTTTCTTATGCGGGCTTAAAACGAAGAAGTCATTAACGGCGGGCCCAATCTCCCTAAGCCAGGGCTTTACTTTGTTTGGGATCACAAGTTGCTTACTTCATGAATATGCATTTTGCCCCTATCAAGTCGAGACCAAAAGGCAATATCGTGGTGTGGCTCTGGTGTGGTATTTTTCCCCTCAGTGGCTGTGAAACTTTGAGTTTTTGATTTGTGACATTTCGTGGTCTGCCTTTGTAGCTGAGGCCTCTGTATTAACTGCTTCCTGGCCACGGGCTGCCAGGCTCTGACGACAAAGTGTCTGTTTTGTGTGGTTACAGAATTTTGAGTGTAGGTTTTTTTATGACACTTTTGGGGTGATGTTGGGAGTGTTTTTGTAGGCCTCATCCATCTCTGATATAATAAAGGTTTCCACATAGACAAATTGAAATTTTTTAAATGCTTTCTGCTTTTGAAGGCTGCAATGTGTCACATAGGTTCCAAGTTATGAATAGATGTGTTGGCCATAAGCTTATCACCAGGCAGAATGTTGATATTGGACATTACTGAAAATACTCAGGATTACATTCAAAGACAATGTTTTCTAATGTTTTTAAAAAAATCATTTTTTTCTACTATAAACTAGGGTTAGGGTTAGGGCCAAAGATCAATTGTTAGATTGACAAGACACAAATTGTAGTTTGATACATGAAAGTTGGATGCACTACATGACTGTCCACCACCCGCACCTCCACACCCTTACTCTCTGCTTTGTTACAAAGGACAAACTACTTCCTGCACTGAAAGAGAATGTGCTCTGCAGGACTGATAAACATTTTTTTTTCTTCATTTTTTATTAATTCCTAAATGTTATTTCAGATGCTTTACTGCACTGTCAATGATAACATCCATAACACTTAACATTTGCTGCTAGAGTTTGAAATTATGAATCACTTCCCTGATTTCAGTTCAGTTCAAAGACGTAGTCATCACTGACTATGTGGTTTTTTTTTTTTTTTTTTTTACAGTAGGCTACTGCATCACCATCTAAACACACATCAGTAAGTGAACACATCACTGGTCCTAAAGCTATGACATTTGGTGGTGATTCTGACTGTCCTCAGCTCAGTAGTAACTTCAGTACAGTATGTTACTGGTTGAATCAGTTCAGTATAAAACTAAGCCTATGCAAGCTCTATTTATAGGGTTAATAGCTCAGCAGCTGACTATTTGCAACAGAATTATCAGATCATGATAGTTTCTGTGACTCTTGTGGTCCTGAAGTAAGCTTTTAATCAGGAAGTATCATACTGTATATCACGGCTGAGCTGATAATGGTGCTGTCAATCACTAGTGATAGGAGCTACACTGCTAAAAGCAACTTTCAGTCAGTAAATTTCCATCCAGATTTAGTACAAATTTCAAATGAATTTCCAGAAAATCAGTAAAAGAAAATGCAAATGAATGTGTAATTCCATCTACTACGGTTGTGTGAATATTAGGAGTTTGTTAAAGATAAACAGTGGGTGGCACTAATTCTCCAGTTGGTGCCATTAAACTATTGCAGAGGAAGACCACATCATTAAAAAAAAAGCACCAGTCAAACATCAAACATATGAACATGGTGTGGAAAACATGATGGAAATATGGCATTTCTGGTTTTTCATGTATGAATTTGAAGAATGTTACAGTCTGCTCATCGCTCCACACAGATCTGATGTTTTTGTCTCTTACATACGTTCATACAGCTGTGATTGACCAACATGTTCTCTTAGACACATTTTTTTACAAGAAATGTTCATATCGCAAACAAAAGTGATGGCTTTATTTTGTTAACACCACAATGAATTTGTATTGTGTACAGATTGTTGGAAATTTTTAGTTTTAGAATCTTATTTATTTGGGGTTAATGGTAAATTAAGTGTGTCATGGTAAGGTTCATGTTTTAATATTTCTTGTTACTTTAAATTCATAAAATGTTTCTATATCTCACAAGATCATGAAGATCTGGTGACAGCTTTTCTGAATCCATATTAGTAAAATCTGTTTTTTCATGGGCTCACTTATAAAGTGGACTTATATATGGGAGTGATACATGTCCTGTGCCACTCTAATCAAAATGACACCTGAACACCATTTCATAATTTAAATCCCAGCCTTTTACACGAGTCAGGAAAGCCCTCTTCCCTCTAACAAGAGGCTGTGAATAGCATCATTGTGAGCCTGCGACTACAATTACTGCTTCTAAATTCAGCATTGCTGTAATCAGGCCCTCTGGTTCTGTGTAATTTAAATACTTATGGCTTGTGTCCAATGGCTCCTGTGCCAAGCCCAAGTGTTAGTTGTAATTGACCATACAAGCCTTTTCTCCCCTTTTCTCTGCTAATTTCATAAGTGCTATTTTTAAAATGTCAATTATAAAGCAGATTAATGTATCTTAATGTGAGATTAGATGCATTTTGGCGCGAATCACAGGGCAATCACATTGGTTTGATTACATTTCTGCCCCTATTATTGAGTATAAAAGGCCTTTCTGCTCCAGTTTTACATAGCACGAGCTAAAAGGGTACACTGGTGGATTTTTGAATTATTCAACCTAACATGCTGCAATTGTTGATATGGTGCCTCTTTGATTATGGCATTTTAAAGCAGTTTTCTTTGCACGAAACACACACCTACACACTCACACATACCTTTGTAATACTCTGAATGAGAAACAAGGTGTTGATGTTGTCATTCCAGCGAGAGGTGGACTTATTCTCCATCTGAGGCCGAATAGAAAGAGGTAGCCGGCATCCAGGACACTATTCTGTTTAGAAACCAATTACTTCAACACTCCTCAAATTGATTTCATTTGCCTCTGCTGCCAGGCTCTCTCTTCTTCTCCTCCTCCCCTGTCTCTTTAACATTTCAAACTCTCACACCTCTCCTCTTCGTCGTCTATAATTTCTCTGTTTTTGTTGCAGTGGTCTTCCAATCATTCTTCCACCTCCATTACTGCTTCTTCAGTCTCCTTTTTTTCCAAGACTTGGGGGGAAAAACTGGCCTGATTGCCATCAGTTTCATGTTTGTCTTAACAAACAGAATCATAAACATTTCCATATCATCAAGATAATGGCATTGGTTGGTTACGATAAGATACTGGTACTTGTGATCTTTACTTTGTGTTTGTATGTATTTCCGTGTGTATATGAGTACATGTGAACACATTTATGAGCATGTGCTAATTTGTTAGGTTATGTTAGTGTGTGTGTTGCTATTAAAGTTTGCCTTCAGAAGCGTTTGTTGCATGATGGCATTTTGATGTGATCATATGACTACAGAGAGAATGTGCTGTTCTATCATTTATTTTTTATCTTTATATTAAGACCACATCTCCCATGAACCCCCTCTGTTTTCTGTCTGTCCTCACACTCCTTGGCATCTGTGTCTTAAAGACACCCTGCAGGGTTTTTCACCACTAGTGGCCCTCTGGAGCAATGTTTTGATATGGGACCCCCCCTTTTTGTTCACATCCCATGCACACATACATACCATGCATGTGGCGACATGATACATATTCCTGCTGACAGTTTCAGGATGTTCCAGTGATTGACAGTTGGTGGTGGAAACATAGCAAAGCAGGGAAGATGAAGACCTTTGCAAATGTTTTATGATGACTTATTCGTTATGACTCAAGACTCAAGGATACACACACTTTTTGCTGAGAAACCAGTTGTAAATTGAATGTAAACATAACTGTAACTAACTGAAGAATATAAGCATGGTGGTGGGGATTCTTCTGTTGGTAGTGTGGCCCCAGGGATCTACCCCAGGTTTGCCTTTGTGATGGTCAGGGGCAACAGCAGAAGGATTCCTAATGCCTAACATTTGTTTTCGAGCTTGGAGGAAACTGAAGTACGTTGTCATGGTAACCCCCAAATAAAGATGTTATAATTAAATTTAATTGCAAAACCTATGTTATTGTCCAAATAAATACATTTACTGGGTTTGCCACATTTACTTCTAAATTCAATTCCAAAACATTTTGTGCAACTGTTGTGCAGCATTGAAAGAATGTTTGCAGATGACATGATGGTGAGGGTTTGCTTTAATGTATGCTATAATAAAGCATGAAAAAAGGCTTTTGATGAAAGCCACACAAATGTGTTGACAACAGGCCTGACTGCAGGTAAGCTTTTTTACTGAAACACCTGGTGACCTCTTGGAGACCAATTCAAAATCTGTCACTAATCATGGGTAAGTCTCAACACAGACTTAGAAAAATGCTCATTCTATAGCCTGTGCATTGTTATTCAAACTTTTTATTATTATTGTTATTTTCTATACATGCTGGACCTTTCTTTTAAACATGGGTTTTCACCAGATGAACTGGTAGCACAAACACCACCCATATCTACAGTATATTATTTAGCTTTAGATTATCTATTAGTCTTGGGTCTGATCTTCAGACTAAAAACAGCCCGGACATTTAAACAACACAAGGGACTGGTTGGTGGGTATGCGTTGTTTTAGGTACCGGTGAGAAATCAAATATGGTCTAGGAAGTCCAGTTTGAGTAACAGACCCATGAATTTGGAGGCTTATCAGACACCAAAACACTGCAGGTTTATAGACCTTTGACACAGGCTTCTGAATGAGATGTCTGTGACTTTTCTGGCAGGGTTAAAGTTGGTCTGAAAACAGCCTCAAAACAATCTTCTTTTCAAAATATGAAAGAGAGAACAATGGTAAAATGACCAATGGCCATTTTTTAAAACCTATTGACACACCTATTTACAGGCTGGGGTTGCTTTTAAACTAAACTTAAACACACTTTTACTTTAACACAAGTAACATTATAATGTAATTTCTACTAATGACAATTATTTAAAAAATCCTTACGGCATAATTTATTAGGGATCACTATAATAATAACTTCTGCTTGTAAATGCAATTTTCCTTCATAGACAATTACAAGAAGGTAAAACATTTAAATTACCATAACCTTAATGGCAGAGCAGAAGGCTAAATATTTATAAATTCTTTTCTTAATTGTGCCTTTTATTTAGACATTGTTATCTAGGAAACTTACAGTATGAGTGTGTCACGTCGCACTAACACACACACACACAATAACAATGTGCCAATTTGGTTGTTGGATGATGATGTGGATTGATTGAGGAGGCAGAGCCGAACACCTTGGAGACTAAATAGCCTGAGAGAGAGATGCAGTTTAATTGATGATCAAACACCCACCAGGTGTAAATGGCTGTTTTCACTTCATCTGTATGTGTGTGTGTGTTTGTGTGAATGAGTTTCTCCACATGCACCTTTTGTACTTATGCGCTCAGTATAAGTGAGTGCCTGCATGCATGACAGTGTGTGTGTGTGTGTGTGTGTGTGTGTGTGTGTGTGTGTGTGTGTGTGTGTGTGTGTGTGTGTGTGTGTGTGTACTTGCAGTATTTCCATAGAGGCCGGACAAGAGATTTCAAAGACCTAGAGAGATCCCATTCAGCCCTGAGTCTTTCATATTGACCTCAGGGTGACAGGAGGACAGAAAAACACATGCTCTGTACCATCAAGATGAAAGCAGGGACACCATACACACACACACGCATACACACACACATGCACACACACTGAGCAATCACCTTTCACAATGAGCTCTCGAAACTGTTGTGAAATTCAAATCTGTCCTCAGCAAACACTTCTACACACAAACAACTCTTTCTTTCCACAGTGAGGACTTCGGAATATTCTCTCAATATCTGTTAATAATAGAAAATGACACTCTGAGAGTCTGTGAAAGGAAAGAAGGAGAATCTTAATAATATGTAATGCTGCAAAAGCTGACTCACAATGTGATTAAAGAACCTTGTATACAGACCACGGAGAGGCCTGCTGATTTTAATGTTAGCTACATAACTGGTTCCTTGTTGCAGGCAGGTGTGGGCTTGTCCATCACAATAATTGGTGACATCCATGAAATTAGTGGGAAGATATCACACTGTGAATTTTGCATAGTGTAAAATAACAGGATTGTAAATGCTGCTCTGCAGAACACTTCCTCTGATCATTCCTTAGTAAATATGTACATCTAATGTTATCCAACCAGCAGCTGTTTTCAAGTGCTTCTGGACACATGAACAGAGATTATAGTGTAGGAAGGACTGAAGGGGTCAAAGTCAGTCACTTTCCTGGGACTTAAACTAGTGACATTTAAGTCAAAACGCCACTCATGCATCCTTGGATGACTCCACTTGCAGACTCGTGAATCTAACTGACACATTTCAGGGGAATCTGCAAGTATACAGAGCTCTGCAAATCTACAATTCATCAAGCCTGATGAGGCTTATATGCTCTTCTAGAGAGCCTGATTTGTTTGGACATATAGAATAATTCGTTAGACAGGCAAAAGTTGATTTTCATCCTTTTAGATGGAAAAAAAAGCGACCATCAACAGTGTGAGGATTCTCATTTTAGGGTTTGATGTGTGATTAATAATAAAAGTGATCAGCTCAGATAAACTAAAGGGAAAGTTTACGTTTAATCACCGTTCTAAATTAATCTGCTACGCAACCTGTAACCATAGCAACATTAGATAGCACAGCTGTCAAAGCTTACTCGTTATGAAATTTTGAAGAATGGAGAGAAAACCAAGAAACCAAACAAAAAATGGCACTAGGTACTGACTCCTGAAGATCTTAAAATGATGGAGGAAGAGAAGGATGAGATTCATACAAAAAAGGCAATGAAATGGGCAGTTAATAATACTGAGAGACTTTCTCTACCAAATGAATGCTTTTATTTTGCAATGTTGGCAAATGACCATGATATAAACAGGTTAATCAACTTGTAGGTGTGTGTTAAACGGTTTTAAGGCACTTCGCCTCCACATCGTGTAATAAAACCGTTTAACACACACCTACAAGTTGATTATCCCTTACATATGCCTTTATCCTCTATCTCCTGCATACTATGTAATGCAGCAAACACTAGACATACAGTATATTGCAAAGATGACTGCTGAAAAAATAAAATTAGGTTACAGGTTCAGGAACTTGAATTAATATCCATGAAAACAATTAAAGTTTAACATCAGGACTTTATTATTCTATCCCTGACAAAATCTGATATGTGGTATTTTATGAATTTATTAGAATGTTGTCAAAAAACAAACCAAAAGGAAAAAAAAGACACAAAAACAACTGTCCCAATGGCCCAGTGGTGTTGTAGACATAACGTGATAGTGACTAGGCAATGGTGGGTATGACTAAAGTCTGTGAGAGCTCAGGTTCAGAAGATGGACATTGGGGTTATGGTGACCAGATGTCCCGGTTTGTCCAGGATTGTCCAGGATTGTCCCGACAAATATCTGTAAAACACTAAAATGTCCCGGTTCACTACCAAATTGTCAATTGACAATTAAAATAATAATTATAATATACTTGTTTTCAGTGCTTGAATAGACATTTATCATGTTCTGTCCAACTGATTATTACATAACCCAACATAAAAACAACAGCTTGTGGCATAGCCTTGTGAAGATGTGAGTTAAAGTTATTATGTTATAGCCTACAAAGTTATTTATAGGCTGCAAAGAAATTTGTACCTTGTTTTGTTTAAAAAAAAAAAAAAAAAAAGCTGGCAGAGAATGTGTCACAGACGGCTATTTAGCCGGCAGCCTGCACTTGTGCACACTGACAAATACCTTGGTGGATTTTGGGAGACAGAACATAATTTTTGGTCTGCTGAGGCGCTGTCCATGGTGTTGAAAGGTATGCTTGGTAGGTGTGCTAAGTGCTGAAATAATTGTCCCCCATCCTGATGAAAACATCTATAGTGCGTGCATGAACATGAGGTACACTTAAGCTTTGGAGGTTTGTCACCCTAGATTAAGTTTTTCAGAAAACTCTCAAATTGATTTTTTAGTGTCATGCAGTTAGCATTTTGCTCCACCATTACTGTGTTTTAGGTCATTTACAGCATTTTATGTGTATTTTAAACCCCTCAAAATTTAAGCAAGTATGCTGTCTGTGATGAGTCAGTTAAATCAAGCAAGTTTCATGTCTCTGCAGTGTAATAGTGTGCTGAAATGAAAAGAAGACAACGGCTACCTGGATGGAAGGAACACATTTGAAAAGATGAAACAGTATGGTATGCTTTGGAAAATGGTCACAGTAAAGGATGTTATTTGGAGTAAATGTGCTAAAACATGCAAAAAGGTTGGTGTGGTCAGGACACCTCAAATATAGTTGCAATGTTTATATTACAAGTAACCATAGCAACAATACTGAAGCAGTTTAATATTTTATTGGTTACTCACTAACCGTTAAACTAACTAACATCTGATCACTCTCCATTTGGTGTATTTCTCTGCTATCTGACACCTCCTGATCTATAATCACTAACAGAATCTCAGTCTCACTCTACCTGACACATTCTACAGAGTAATCCCACGTCTACAGACTATTTCCTATGCTGCTGGGAAGACTCTTGAGTGTTCTACCAAAAAATGTTTCCTAATCCGGCCAGGAAAGGTGCTACGTTCACCAGCGGCAACACTCTTAATATTTCAGCAGAGAAAGGCGACGCCTCACGCAACACTCCTCATCAAACCAAAGCCCTCAGTGTTCTCCCCGTCTAATGCTCTGTGCCTCACACCCTGAAGATGATCAAAGTGCTATTTTTCTAAATTTCAGGCTTTTTAACTTCAACAGTCTTAGAAGGGATGAGGCAGATCATACTAAGATGATGAGCGAGAGGGAGAGTGAGATTGAGAGAGTGTGTGTCACTGTGTGTGTGTGTGTGTGTGTGATGGGGGACTACAACATCTTTGTAGTCCCTTCCTTTTGTTTTTTTTTTTTTTTCTTTGCCTCCTAACTCTCACACTGGGCCTGCAGATAGGTCAGCTCCATTACCAATCCGCCGGCCCACAAATATTTAAAACAAATTGAATTGCACACCCAATACCCATCACAATTACGGCAGGCACAATAACTAAATTAGCAATTCAACACAATAATTGGAAATGCGGCTTGCCTGGACCCGCAGGCCTCCCTGGAGGGCCGGCTGATCTGTGGAGGCACGTCAAGCCCGCTAATTCCACAGCTAATTACTGATGCACGGCGGAATGAAGTTGTTTGTCTCCCAAATACCATTTTCAGTTCACGGCGAGGAACACAGGACCGTGCTGAGATAGACAAAAACAACAAAGAAGTGAGACAGAAGTGTGTGGTCATGATTCTTTTTTGTTCTTGTTGTTGTGTCATTTGTTGTTTGTCTGTGAGTTTCACTTTATTTTCTGATGATGAACATCAGGATGGAAAAGGAAGTGTTTGCTGTAAAAACGGCTGAAGCATAAAAAGAAGACAGAATCTGTAAGTAACACGGCTAAAAACTGAATTCAGTATTTAAGAACAGGATGAAAAAGTTACACTTGGCTGTTCTGTGTCTGCTAGCACATGTAACAAGGCTTTTTATATTGGACACAGTTTGTTTTGGGAGTTGTAGTCATTGCCTGCCTGAGGCATAAGCAGCTGAAATTTGTGTAATTTTTATACTCTCACATTCCTTAACCTTTAACCTTTGGCTGATTGGCTCAGTTTCCACTCCCTTTATTTACAGACATATGGCATTACATGTCTTGTAGGCATTCCATTTACTGTTATTACATGTTCTGGGACAGTTGCCTATATGTCCGCACATTTTCAACATACCATAAAAAAATCAGGTTCAAAGGGCTAAACAGGAGAAATTATTTGAAAATTTCTGACTTTCGCACCCCCTAGTGGTAGTATAAAAAAAGACTGTGAATGCCTTTAAAGGGTCTAAAAACGGATGCCGTTATCCTCATTCATACAATTCACTGTGTCTTCACTACAAAGACACAGAGTTCTTGGAGAGAGGTCAGGAAGGAGGCTTTGACAGCAGGCTCTTTACCTTCCAGTGCAAACGTTTCAACATGGTTGGACAACACATAGTCTGACCTTGTTCGCTGGAGGCATACTGAGGCTTTAAGGTATCAAGTCTGATTTGTGACTGATGAAAATCAACAAAAAAAAAAGCATGAATAGCATTCAATCAAAATGCTAAACAATTTGTCACACTCACTCAGAACAGCTTCTTCCTGTACTGGAACTAGTTATTACAGTCTCCCAAAATTCGCCGATATTGATGCAAACTGCTGTAAGTATTTGAAACTACAGGCTCTATCACAGCTAGAACACTACTAACATTACACACTCTACAGCATTGTTCAAATATTCAACAGGGGAGCAGCACAAAAGCACAAATCCGAGTATTTACATTAAACTGCATGCACGCCACCCTGAAATGACTCGATGACTCTATAGGCACAAGTAGATAAAATGATTACTTTAGATGTAAATGAGAAGTTCAGATGAGGACTAGGCTGTAATCTGACAGAGGCATACAGGGGTGCAGTGGTGAAGGGAGGGGAGGGGGTCTGTCATTGGGGTTTTCTGAGCGCGAATTAGCAGCCAAATTGACCATGTCGCTGCATCAGAATTTCCTTGCCAATCAGCCTTGAACATAAACGACAGTGCAAGAAAACCAAACCGTACGAGCGAGCCGCGTGAACGGACAGGGGGGTTTTCGGGCCGGGTGATTGAGGCTGGCGCTAATTTGGATCCTGTCCTCGTAGCCCCGCTAACTAATCCTCCCCATCTCTATTTATCCTCTCAGAATCTCATCGGGGGAAGCAGGCGTATATTAACAGCTGGAGCCATCTGAAGGGCTCCCTTTTGAGACGTCGCTCCGGCTCGCGTTCAGAGAGCTTAGTCGCTGCTAAGACCGGCCGGTGACACTTCCAATTGAACATATAGATTTGTTGCGGAGTTTGAGGGTCTAAGGATGGCATGATAGCCTAATCTGATTGCTTTGGGGCTGGAGGGGTTCAGGCCAAGTTATGGACTTATAAAAGAGGAACATAGACAAACAGTGTGACCCTAAACTGTCATTGTTGGGTTGGATGTGCTGTCATAAGACTCAGTGAGTAACATGATCCAGGGCCTGAGCTGCAGTCAGCTCACTGCAATGAGCCTGATGAGTGGAAAAAAGTTTGAGGAAGACATGAGCCAACTCTTTGCGCTGTAATGCTGTGGACCAATTACATGAAGTGAGATTAGACAAATACATGAGGCCAATGATGATGGATCAGATTTAGTCTTTAGGACAAGTTTACAAGAAAAGCTGATAAAAATTCAGGTACAACCAACTCTTCTTTTGACAGCATAGTGGAAATTGTGATACAGCTCAGCTAATGATGCAAGAAATGATAGTTGCATGCTTTTGTGATACTTTATAACAGTAGCTGGGGAGGCTCTTCTACCAATCCTCACCTGTCATTGGTGTTTGTGTGAAAGACAGTGATGCTACAGGCAGGGGTATCATCCACTATCCAACCTGACAGAGTCTGCCAGCTGAAAATAGATCTCAGCCTGTTAAACAGATTACCAATAACAGGATGAGCTTCTTTTTCTTACCAGTTTCATTTGAGCCTGTTTCCTGATTAGATCCCTTAACAAACTGCTTGAGTTTGCTGCTGTTGGCAGGTGATTCTGACCTGGATAGAGTTTACATGTTATGATGATATGATCACATCTTTACTCTGGGTGGGTATTGTTCGAAATGATTTGATATGAGTTTTTGTACAGATGCTAAAATGACCAAATAAACCTTTTTTCATTTAGAAAAAGAAGCCAAATGTTACACATTGTCCTATTTCAGTGTAACTTTGCCTAAATAAAATAGTCTGATATTTGCATAATTTTTATCTAAGTCTGGAACCATCGATCAAAGAATCACTGAACAATATTACAAACTTGACTGAGCATTCAATGACAAATTTTGGTACTTGAGAATATTAAAGGTTGACTTTGTGTTACAGACACATTTAGGTTGGTACCCTAAAGGTATTGCCTTTTCATATCCAGCCCTAATCTTTAAAATGATAACAACATATGTCCACTTATGAAAGCTGGAGATCAAATGTAGTGATAGCAGTAGCACTGTCACATGACCATCTGAATGCAGTTTAAGGGGCTTTTCCACTTTGGCAAAAAGAACAATTCTGGGTGAAACAATGACCACTTAATGAAATAATCTTCCGATCCAAAAACATTTGTTTTGACCTTCACAACTGCATTCTGTTAAATCCTACAACCAAACACCAACCACACAACAAGGTCACACAGACAGTCTGTCTCTCATTTCTAAGAACGTCCCAGCTAAAAAAAAAAAAGCAAACTATGCTCGCTTTACCCAATTCAGAAAGTCCCCCTACCACACACACACACACACACACACACACACACACACACACACACACAGCAGCACCCTATCTTCTTCTATTCCCTCTCCACTGATTAAAATAACCTCCACTCCCGTCGGGGAGGAGTCAAGCTATTTTAGAAATAAATATTCCCTCGGCGGACAGACGGGACAGACTGAGATCTGTGTGTGTGTGTGTGTGTGAGTGTGTGTAGGTAAGGTAGTGTACCAATGCTCAGCTGTGTCCCCCCGATGCCTTATCTCTCCACACACCCTCCCCCTTTTCTTGCAACACACACACACAGACACCCACACACATACACACACGCAAGTCTTTATCACGACCCGACACTTGGGCTCGGGCTGGTAATCAGAGCAGCGAGCGCCCCCCCCACCACCACCCCCCCAACACCCCCACCACCCCTCTCTCCCCCCTCCCACCGAGGGAAGAGGCGCATTCTAATCTCAACTGTTGCATATCTAATACTAATTGGAATCCTGCAACTGGGTCACTCTCATTGTTTTTCAAGTATTGTCAAGTCGGGGGGGAAACATATGAAACTGAAATTACACCCCTTACACCCCACGCTCCCCCCCTCGACCCCCCCCCCCCCACCCCATCACCACCCTCCCCTCTTTAGCTGGAGCGCCCTTGATTGGATCCTCTTGCTCACTAGCATGTGTGTGTGAGACAGAGGAGAGAGGAAGATAGAGAGATCAAAGAAAACAGATGTGGTCGCTTGTAAAATAGACACCAACACACACACACACACATACACACACCTGCATTTTCTGGAGGCCATGTTCTTTCTTTTTTTTTTCCTCGGAGTTATTCACTGTGCTGGATGACAGCGACGGGTCTCTGAAGGGTGAGGGCAAGTGCTGCCCAGACACCCATGGGTGCAGAGCAGACATGAGTGGGTGAGCGGTGCCACCCCTCCAGGGGTTGCGCTTTGTCTGAACTGTGTGTGCGATGCCGCTCAGTAAGTGTTTTGCAGAAAAGGAACAAATGGGATAGTTTCATCTCAGATTGAGTTTGACATGAGATATGAAACAGGCAGAGTAGGGCGGGTCTTTGCGGGAAAAAAAATAAGATGACTGAAGCCAATTTGACAGTTCCTGAGGTACAGGCAGATATAATACATTACAAGCTGGTTATGAGTCACTATAAGTGCTCACTGTTTGCTTTAAGTAAAGTGTAGCGGGACAGTAAATGTAGCACAGTACAGTTGGGACACCAGGACATGACCCCGTCTCTCAGACCTCAGACAACTACACCAACCACTCAACCAGCAGCTCATCCCACTAGCCAAGAGTCAAATCATCTGTGGTAGTTACTCTCTAGAGAAAACTCTTTCACATCAAGGACTCCTAAACTGACACAAATTAGACCACAGACCCCCACTTGATAAGATTTTGTCCCAAGGTCCCCAATCTGATAAGATTGTTGCTTTTGGATGTTTTAATACAGAAAGTAAATAGTCATACATTCTGTCACTGTGTTACTTGGATGGATGGAATTTTAGTGAAAACACTGTGACATTATCCCCTTCTTCAGGAAGTGCGTTCCCACCTTTCAGCCTACCAGCTCCCTCATGCCTCTAGCGCTTGTGGAGCCTACCAGTCTACCAAGTATTAAAATGAATGGAAGTGAATGAGGAGCCTGACACCGTGTGAGGGAGCTGGTAGGCTGAAGCGCAGGGATGCGGTAATGTCACGGTGCAGGCCCGTGCCCTCTAGAGAGTAACGACCATGGATGATTTGACTCGCTGGCTCTTGGCTAGCGGGACAAGCTGTTGGTTGAGTGGTTAGTACAGTTGTCTGTGGCCTGGGAAACCGGGGTTTGAGACCCACTGTGGGAGCCCCCCTTCACTACATTCACTGACCTGCTTTACTTAACTTGAAGCAAACAATGACCAATGACCACTTAGAATAACTTATAATCACATTATGCATTATAACAGTGATTATAACGCATTATAAAATAATTATAATTTTTTACAACTATGAGAATTATAATACACTGTGATCCTTGCAAAAAAGGATTATTATAAGTATGTTTATAATGCATTATAGACATGGGCTTCATAGGAAGTGTTACCAAAGTTTCCGTCCTGTCATCTTCATTCACAGTTGACACAAAAACTGTGGCAGTGGATGCATGGAACAGTTCATATTTTTCATGATGATATAAGAAATATGTTCATTTACAAATTAGCTATTTCTGTAGGTCGACATAACGGCAACCTGTACAGCTGCGTCGCTCTCATGGCGCTTGTCACCGTTTCTCTGCTGGCTATTTTTCCGGCTCTGGCACAGGAGGATGAAGTCTACATTCTCAATCCTGCCTGCAAAGCTGTGACTGGCACAGGTTTGCTTTTACAACCCAGGGAGAGCACAACAGCAGACCAGTTGGAATTAAAATGTTGCTTCAGAGATCTGAAACACATTTTTTATTTAAATATCAGTCTAAATCAACGGAAGGAATAACCACTGTCAACTAAATGAATGAATGGGTGAAAGTAGTTTGAAATATGCTGCACAAATCTTAAGAAAACTGCATAAGCATAAACACAACCGCACGATAATGAAAATGTGGATACAAATGACTGAAAACAAGGGAAGGAAGTTGTTGTGGTGTAGCTGCAGTATCTCGCTGTGGCCTCTGGAAACCTCAATGTTTCCTCCCTCAGGCCACTGCCAGCCTCCATAAATATGGAAAGTGAAAGTGACTCAGGAACTGCCGCCTGTTCTGCTGCGTATCCATTAACATGTTGCTTGTCAACCGAGGGGTCAGCACACCTGAGGGTAGCAAAAGCATTTAAGCAGGGAGAAAAATGCTGATTTCTAGTATGCTAAGATATTCTCATGCTTTTAAAATCTTTACTGTAAAGCCCTTTTCCTCTAAAATAATTGATGCTTGCAGCCTGCAGGCTTTCTCTGATGATTAATCTAAGGAAAGAGTCACAGTTGGCTGTTCTGTACATGCGTCCCCCATGTAGGAGAGTTGGGAGTAGGAAACCTTTTTTTTTTTGTTTTAAAGGGTCACGGGACAAGATGCTTGCACTAAAACAGATAATCCACATCCACTAGAAGTCTCCATTCTCCTTGACAGAGGGATAATGTTCTGTACCTGCTGTTATATCTACTGCCATCTTCTCTCTCAGACGTGATCGATGCCGCGGCTCACGCTTGCCATTTAACAGATATACACCATTAACTGTACCACAGCATCCAAATCTAACCGGAGGTGCTTTCCAAAGGCCAGTAAGTAAATTGAAATGTCTTTCTAAAGCTTGATCTTTAGTGGCCTTTAAATAGAAGAGAAATATCACGGCATGAGAGAGGGAGAGATGAAGTAGAGGGAGGAGGAGAGGAACGAGATAGTAAGAGCAGGACGTGAGAGCGGGTGTCGATTTCACTTTGATGAAACCCAAACTGCTTGTGAGAGTTATCAGTCAATAAAGGCGGATTAATGTTAAAATAATCAATCATCACCAATGCTGTGAATATCAATATAAAGACACAATGTAAACCTGCAATGATGCCTGATTTAGACTCATTCTGTAAAGTTTGTCACTCTAACAGTTAAGAAATACACAATAAACCAGTATAAAGATAATATAATTCATTATAGTTACTTATGAGGTGCACATTAGTAGTATAGATAATGATAAGAAAAGAAAGGACAAAAAATCCTATGTTTTTCTTCTCATCAGCAAATCTCATGTGCATCCAAACCAACAATGAACCCATGTACTAACAAATATAGTGTGTATCTTATTCCTGTGTTATTGTTGTCCAAAAACTATTAAAAACACATCAATGAACCACACTGTTCCTTCATTACCATGAACACACACACTGTAGTTTATTTGGACTCAATCCCACACACACACATACACCATCCTGCTGCTAGAAATACTCACTAGAACACCGAATCTAGATTAATCCGCTGCTGAAAATAGTCCCCGACAAATGCACTATTTCCTCCAGTTTGAGTAATGTTTGCTAAAAACTACAGTGCCCAGCTGCGTTAGGAAATTAATTAGCTTTTGAAAAATAATGAAACTATGTATATGTGAGATGTTTATATAAAGATGTGTTCTACACTGCTGATGCTGCATGATTATGTAAGAGTTTTAAAGCTCTTGCATGGTTTTATGGCTCCATGTGATCATTTTGTAATAAATATACAGAAATTCAAATGCAGATTCAGAAGAGTCAAGTCTAAAATCACAGATGTGATGTGTTCTATGACAGTTTTATCACCCAATAAACTATTTTTTAACTTTTAAAAAAAAAAATCTTTATACACATATTTTTACATTGTTGGCATGATGGCAAAAAATTACAATAAGAAAGTAAATACACCGCATACATTTTGTGTTCATCCAAAATCTACATTACCATTGTTCACCTAGGGGTTGAACACTAGAATGATATACAGCACCAGACCTTACTTACTCTCTCAGAGACTGCAGAAGTTATGCAGTAAATCTGCATTTGTGCACGAGTCCCCAAATCACTCGCTCACTCTACAGCTGATGGAGGAATACTGAGATTTCAGACAGACACTTTTCTGTTTTTTCCACCTCAGTTTCTTCTGTCTTCTATTCTACTAACTTAGATTCCTGACGCTCTCGTCCACTCTTGTTCTTTCAGCCCTCTTGTGTGCTTCTTCCTTGATATTAATGGACTCAAATTATACCATATTGCTTTGTCTCTGCATCTTCAGTTCTATCATACAAATAAATCAGATTTGGATTCAAATAAAATTCTCTGTGTGTTTTTTCCTCTCTGTGTTTCTCTCCTTCTTGCTGTGAGAGAGGAGAAGAACCAATGGGCCCTATCAGCCCCTGAAGACCAGCGCCGGGCCCCCCCATCGCTCACCCAACCTCATTAACTCCAGCCCCTACACACTCCCTGTTAGTCACAATTCAGAAAGCATACAGTTCAGAAAGCACTATACACTATGCACACACACACACACACACTCACACACACACACACACACAAACACAGCAATTAAAAATGCAGCTTTGCATATTTGCGTGGCATTTATGTTCTATAGCACAGCAATATTGATGGGTTTTTTTGGAGTGATGCTCTAACTGGCTGCTGTAGCATTAAGATTTCTGAAACATTTGCAAAGAGACATCTAAACATTACATCCCTGGACCTCCCGTGATATTTCGCCCCACAGACCCATACAGGAATCCTTACACTGAATAACAAATGTGTCCACACTTGATGATGACAATTAGAGAATGTAAAAGCCTGCATATTGTAATAAGGTTTCTCTAACACTACTATAATGAATTAAATGATCATGAAATTGCCTATTTTGTCATTTTGCAGAAGACCCTGTGGAATCCTCCTCAAGAACCCCCCTGCAGGTCCCCAGACCCCACTTTGAGAACCATTGTCCTAACATTAGCAGGCTGTATGGCTCCCAGGGACAAAATCTCCTGAAAAGGATGGTTATACTGTCACCAGAGTGTGTGTTTGTGTGTGTGTGTGTGTGTGTGTGTGTATATGTTACCACATCAGATTCTCTGAGCTTCCACTAGATGGCAGTGTTGTGTGTTACAGCACAGGGCTTTGGTGCATGAACACAATGACACATCACAGGTCTGCACAGGAGTGTATGAAGTATACTGCACAACTAAAGCTAAGTCTGTGCACATCATTTATTTCATTATATATGGTTATATATATATATATCTATAGCTATAGTGTTGGATATATTTTACAGAAGGAAAGAGTCATAATTTAAAAAACAGAGCTATCAGATTTTTTTTTTTATAAAGATCACCGTCCATCTACCAGACAGATATGAAGTTCAAACTGATCCTCTATCATTCCTTTGAGCATCTGTGTATCTTCCAGTTATCATCATTATTATTAGCAGTTGTAGCCAGGATGCTGCTTTGAAAAATACATCTCTTGAAGATCTCTTCAAGGTGCAACTTCTTGCTTACCTTCTATAATAATCATGCCTCTTAAGATGATAAAAATCAGTGAATGAAATTTGAGACCGAAAGTAATGATACTCAAGAAAAATAAAATATTTTAGATGTGGCTGAAAGCTCTGGAAAAAGGTGGTAAGTAGAACTTGCTAAAGATTTTTTTTTTTTTTCTAAACTAGACATGTTGCGTGTTGATCACTTTATGATATGTTAATATTAAACCTTTCCAATAGAAACTCAAGTTGAAACAGTTTTTAAACAGGTCTTTTTTTTGCTTGTGTCTACTCTGGACTCCTCATCTATGAGTTGTGACGACCTCAACTGAATTTCTTGTCTCAGACTGTTTCATTTGAATAATTATTTTAAGGCCTGAGGAAAACTATACACAGGGACAAAAAAAACCCCAAAAAGACACCCCCCCCCCCCCCCCCCAAAAAAAAAAAAAAACCCCAACAAAGATTGAAGAAAAAGAAACAATATGCGTTATTATTGTTGTATTATTTTTTTCTACCCCTACAATAATCTTGAGACCCCTTAAGGACCCCCACCTTCCAGATAGGGAACTATTATCACGTGTGATTTTTCTTGTATTACCATTTGTGCTTTGCGTTGTCTGTATGTTCTTTTCTGTTAAAGTACATGTATTTGTAGAAAAGCCCTTAAATGGACTGGCAGTTCAAACTAACTTAGGCCTTAAATGCTGTGCTAAGTTCCAGAGGTTGATGCTCTGTGCTTGTCCTTATAAAATAGCCATTAAATTAAATACTGTAAATCAAGAGAGTCCTGAATTAGGGTTAGGGTATCAGCACTGTTATGTTACACAAACCAGCACAGACTCAACACAAAGGAGGGAGAAAAAAAGGAAGAGAGGAAAAGACAAAGACAAGCATGAAAACAAGGCCATAAAACACAACTTTCTCAACAAAAAAAACTTTACATTGTAAAGAATTGCACTTCTTTAAAATATCTATGATTTTACATCAAAATAATTTCTGTAATTCTGTAAATCTGTAATTTTTTTCAGTTCTTCCAAGCAACTATAACTGACCCCATGAACGCTATTTTGACAATCTTTGTATAGGCAGAAGCAAAGAGTACAGAGAAGGCCCTAATTTGACACTGGTGATGTGAGTAAATATGAAGAAAGAAATTGAAGCCACCAGAGAACACTCCGATAAATAACAGAGTAACTGTACCAGTCTATAGAGTTGAAGTCAGCCAGCGTTTATTTCTAAAGCTCAGCTTCCATCTCCAGCATTCATCTGTAAAGAATACAGTCCATGAAAGACATTCACAACAGGTCTCTGACACTAAATGAAATATGTTATCTTTCTGTGCCTAAACCTGGATCTAAATTTGCAGTGTAGTAATTTGATTAAACACATTCATATAAGAAAATGTAACATTTAAACTCAACGCTTATATATCAAAAGACCTTGAAACTATAGGTTTTGGCCCAGCCAGGTGGAAAATAAGTACATTTACTCAAGTACGGTATGTAAGTATGATTTTGAAGTACTTGTATTGTATCTCTATAAAATGTTTTATGCTACTATTATGCTATATTTCAGAGGGAATTCCTGTACTTTTTACTCCAGTATGTTGATCTGACAGCTGTAGTTACTAGCTATTTTGCAGATTGAGATTTTACAAACATACAGTATGATTAGCTTATAAAATAATATCACATTATAACAATATACAATACAATAGAATACAAGACTGTGTAATACTTGGATATTTAAGTACATTTTGTCACCACTACTTTTGTTCTAAGTAACTAAGTAACATTTTGAATGCAGGATTTTTACTTTTAATTAAGTGTTTTCATTAATTTGCACATAAATGTATAGATTATAGAACCCATAAGAAGCAAACAAAATTGACTCCATCTTGACCTGCTACAACATTTGCACCAGTGAAAAACACTCTGAAAGGGGTCGTTCTGCATCAGGAGAACTTTTACTTTTGATATTGTAAGTTTAGGTACGGATGTGTTATTACAAACCAGTTGCGACAAAGAATTCATATTGGTATTCAAATTAGTAATGGAAGTAAATGATTTAAATTTAAACTTGGCAGAAATATCCTTCCAAATGAGATTATTGTAAGAATAACAATAATGGTCATGGAAACTGTATCAAACACACTGTCCTGCAGTATTACGGTTGAATACGACAACAGTACTGAGGGGGGTGTTGAAATGACGTCTAAATGGAGCTCACTTTATTAACACCTATGATTGTGAAAGAGGGAATGATGAGAGAGAGAGAGGGCAGCCAAGAGAAAAAGAAGAGTTGCCTCCAGAGGATTCTGTTCTCATTAGGCTCTTACTCCATTTATTAATAGCCAGTCACTGGGGTTGCGGGGAAATTTCCGTTGCCTGCCACTATGCATGTAGGAGTGATTTTTCTTTCACTCAATTGGCTTACCGTTGCACTATTCGGTCTGGATGTGTGTGTGTTGTTTTTTTTTTTGTTTTTTTACCGCGACTCCCTCCCTCTTTTGTTTTTCTCTCCTTCTCTCTGTCTTGCACATTTCAATGGAAAGCTGTCAAAGTTATTGGGAAAGTAAGACTGGTGTACAAGCTGATAAAAATGTCCTGCTATTGGTTGTCAGACGTGTCAATAAGGTGTGTGTGTTTGTGTGTGTGTGTGTGTGCAGATGGAGCTGTTTTCTCTCTGCTCAGCTCGTTTGGTGTGTTTTATGAGGGCTGGAGAAGTCAGATGGTGGGGATATATTTTCCTTCTGGTTTCACTTTTTCACTCTCATTTTGTCATTTTACCCAATGTTTAATCCTCTAAATTAAGGATAAGTCTGGCATTATTCTTGCTGTCAATAAATCCCACGACAAGACTAAAACCAACTGTCTCAACTATCTTGCTAGTCAGCAAGCCAGCCGCAGCAGTTTGGAGTGTTGTCGTGACTGATAAGTTTTCCCAGCTGGCTAGTGTGTTAGCAGATAGTTTGCTTACTGTACATACAGTAGTTCACCAATTAGCCTTGTAAGTAGGACTGCATCACCAAGCTTCTAGCACCACCGACTTTACGGTGCAACTTTCTCTTAATACTTTCTGACTTCCCTACTCTGCCTGTGGTATTCAGCCACAAGTCCATTGGTTCCTACTGAAAACGTACATCTTTGAAAATATGTGACATATATCGTTTTTTTTTATATAAAAATGTTATTATGTTTATTTCCTAAAACAGCTTGTCATTGTAGTTTATATTTTAAAATTAAAAGCGTAATAAAAACAAAAATAGGATTTTTGAGCCTCTTTTCCACTTTTATTCGAATACAAATACAAATACAAATACTGGGCTTTCTGCACATCCCTAGTAGTTTATATCAAATGCTACTGATCTGTGATTTTAGACTTGGATCTTCTGAATCTGCATTTGATTTTCTGTATGTTTATTTCAAATGATCACATGCATCCATACAGCCATGCAAGACCTTTCAAAGAAATACATAATCATGCAGCATCAGTATCATACACTACTCTTAGAAGACAAAGCTTGCACTCTGCAGTATTTTTCTTCTTTCTCTACCCTGTCTGTGCCTTTCAGCTTTGAGCCCTTCGGTTCCTTCTGAAGAAATTAATCTTAAAAAAAAAAAAACCACCTCATATATACATAGTTTCATTTTTTAAAAAGGCTAACTAATTTCCTAAAACAGCTGGGCACTGTGGATTTTAGCAAACGTTACTCAAACAGGAGAAAATAACGCATTTGTTGGGGACTATTTTCAGTGGCGGATTAATCCACATTTGGTGCTTTAATGAGTATTTCTAGCAGCAGGACGGTGTGTGTGGGATTGAGTCAATATAATCTACAGTGTGTGTGTTCATGCTTATAAAGGAACATGTCAGCCAGTGCAACAGTGTCACTCATGGATGTGTTTTTAATAGTTTTTGGACAACAATAAAACTCTATGACACAAAGGAATAAGATATATCAGATTTATTGTTGGTTCAAGTCTGTACATGGAATTTATTGACTATTGAATATTGCCAGCCTCATCCTTTAAAGCAGCAGCTTCAGTCCTACATTAGTGTTTACACAGGATGCATTCAGGCACAGTATTAAGTGCCTGTCACCTGTTTTTTGGCAGCATTGAGAGCCCAACACACAACCATATGTGCATAAAACAGAGGATAATAGTCTTGAAGTGTTTCAAATAAAACAAACAAACAAACAAAACAACGCATCAGGTTGCTGTGATGTAGTAAGTTCAAATACTAAAGCCAGTGTATGTCTGTGTGTTCATGTGTGAGTGTGTGTGCCTATTTTCTCTGCCATTACTAGCTGAATCTATCACCATCATCAACACCAGGGTCAACCAGAGGATGGCGATCTCTTATTTACACGCACACACAAACACACACACACACACAGTTCTACTCACGCTTTCCCTGCATTGTAAATTTTGTAGTAGTGTGAGTCTTTGTGTGTGTGTGTACAGGGAAATTTGAATGAACAAGACTCACACTAATCTGCCCTCTGACTCATGTACCATAAAAGACAAGTTGTGAAATTTATCCAATCACGCACATGCACACAGACACACACACACACACACACTGCAGGACAAGGGTGCCCGTTCCATTACGATAATTTTGAGCTATTGTTGAGCAACAAACACACACACACACACACACACACACACACACACACACACACACACACACACACACACACACACACACACACACACACAGGCCATCTAAGCACCCTAATCCACAATCTGTGTTTGAAATGCAGGGCCAGGGTCAAGGATTACAATAAACTCTGATGATCAAATAATGCAGGAATTCTTATTCCAGTGGAGCGCCTGATCGTCTCTACTCCAGAATACTCAACGAGTAGGAGGGTGGGTGGGTGGGAGGGAGGGAGAGGGGAAGAAGGAGGAGGACAATGAGGAAGAAAAAGAGACATACAGAGGAAACCGAAGAGGAGGATAAATAAATAAAAAAGAAGAAGGAGGAGGTGCAGAGGAGAGGAGCGGAACATACAGGACAAGAGGGAGCAAGAGAAGGATAGTGGTAAAAAGAAGATGAAAGAATGAGAAGAAAGAAGCAGTTGGACAATGGGTAAAATGAGAAGAGGACAAAGTAAAGAGGTGGGAAAGGATAAATAAAAACTATATATCTTGAATAAAATGTGAATTCAGAAAAGTGAGCACATATTGGCAAATTGATCTGTTTGGTTGATATATTGACATGCAATGATATGTGGCTTCACTGAGGGCTTCTAAATGACAATCGTCCTCTTTGACCTAATCCCAGTGGAACCAGTATAGACTGGATACGCTCACTGGGCAAACAGCGGAGATATTAAAACATATTGTTGTTCTTACCTGATTTTCCTTGTACTAGAACATCATGCTTTTGTAACTTAAAGGAGATATATAATGCTTTGTGTGATTTTCTGTTATTATGTTGGATATCTATGTTAAACATGGTCAAAGTTCCAAAACTGGACGTTAACGTATGTAGAAATGCCTGCAAGTCAAAGGTCAGGGCTTCAACCTGCTCTGAACGCATCATTTGCAATGTTTTTTTTCTACCTTGCCGATGAGCTGACGTATGCTCTGCGTGCGCGCCCGTTAACGGCTGTCCGCTCCATTAGCCTTGGATGCTAAGGTTGTTTAAAACAGCGCCCCCTGTCTATTGCATTTATATTTACATGTCACCACGCTCTTTTGGGGGCAACAATGAAAATGAAATCTTCAGTTATCACGTCGATCATTCTTTGAAGGCGGGACACCATGCTGTTACTCCAAACAGAAGTTAGAAGTCCACCGAAATATGTTTCTGAACAAATTTGAGATGAGAAACAAGCAATCGAGCTGCAGAATCTTCACTCATATTAGATCAAATTTAAAAGTTTGTTCCGACTTTCAAAAGGCAGGGCGCTACTGTCAAGCTGCACAGAGCAGATCAAGCTGGGCAGGAAGTCAGACATAGGAACGGCACAGAGCATGAAACTGGTTAAAATGTACATATTGGGGCAGATTATCCTTTAAAAAAGCTACAGCATGGATATAGTGGACAAATATTCAATATGTCTAAAGGTGATTATTTCTGCAAAGTAGATTTGCTCCAAAAACGTCAATCTTTTCAGACTGATCCAGTAAAATTATGAAATGAAAGATGCTAAAGTAGGAAAGTAACAGGAGTAGGAAGGTGAAAAGTGGAGCACTGGCTTGAGCAGTGGGATCAAAGCTGGGGTGGAGAGGAGGAGGAAGAAGAGGAAAAGAGGAGGAGAGGAGGAGAAGGTGGAGGGATAAGGACACATCCGGAGATGACAAGAAGAGGAGCAGAGGAGGAAGAAGGAGGAGGCATGAAGTATCTCTAGCCCAGACATGAGGAGGACAGAGGGAGGGAGGTGGAGGACTCCTCCTGCTGATACATCATCTCTCTTACTCTCTCTATCCCTCCTCCTCCTCCTCCTTCCATCTCTCCATCTCTCTGCTAACGTGGATCTTAGCTGAGCCCGGGGCTGGCTGCACGACACGGACAGGCTATCTGCCATCTGTGTGATCTCTGATCAGATAGCAAGACTGTGTGAGTGTGTGTGTCTGTCCACATGTGCGTGACTGCGGTGGCCCTCTGGAACTGTGTATCTATTTATACTGTATGTCTGTGTGTGTGTGTATGTGTGTGTGTGTGTGTGTGTGTCTACATGAATGTGCAGTGTTTGTATTTTTGTACACCATTTGTTCAGATTGTGAACGTACTCCATAAAAACACAGAAGCGTGTGTATGTAATTGCATGAGCCTGTGTGTGTGTGTGTGTGTGTGTGTGGGTGTGTGTGTGTGTGTGTGGGTGTGTGTGTGTGTTTGTGCCCCTAGCTCCCTCCACTGGGCATTAACATTCATGGAGCCAGCGGGGCATGTCAGAGCCCATAATGACCCCAGAGAGAGGCCCTGGGCTGGGGGAGGGCTGAGGAGGCGCCTAGGGGTTTGGGTGTTGATGGAGGCCTGGAGGCGAGAGGCGAGGAACTGCTGTACTGAGCTGTCTGACGAGGTGTGTATGTGTGTGTTTCTGTGTGTGTGTGTGTGTGTTTTCAAGAAGAGAATATTGCCAAAAGATTTTTGTTAACTAATTAATCCATTTAATCAACAAAATTAGAATCCTTTTACATATTTTTGCCCTGGAAATGAATTCATCCATGCAAATGACTTCTTCTTTAGAGTGTTAATCAAGCACCAAAGAAGACGGAAGCTGCAAAGGCAGGTCTGACACAATCTGTTGTGGAGACATCAGACTGATAGTCAGGGCTAATACTGATCATTTAAAGGGAACATACTATGCTCTTTGTGGTTTTCTGTTATTTGCATACTCATATGATGTTGGATATCTATGCAAAACTTGCTCTGAATGCTTCATTTGCGATGTTCCTCTACCTTGCCAACGAACTGAAGTTGGCTCGAGCATGTATGGATATATTAGAGAAGATGACATTTTGAGTAAAGAATGAGAAAAGTAGTGAATCCTACTACTATAGTTTGTTTCATGGTTTGTTTGATGTAGCCTCCGAAGCCAGTGGATGGTGAGCGGCAGCTTCAGAGAGCTGGCCAATCAGAACAGAACGGGCTCATGAGGAAGCGGGACCTTAAAGAGACAAGAGCTAAAACAGCCTGTTTCATACAGAGGCTGATCTGAGGGGCTGCATGAAGGGCCAGTATAAGATAAATACGTTTTAAAGCCTCTGGAAATTTGGCTTGAAATAGTAAAAATGTTGGGGACAGCAGTTTGAAGAATCAAATTAATTTTAACTCAAGGAGTATTGGACTTTGAGTTTGGATTATTTTGTGGAATTTGCACCTTTTCACATCCGTTTACATCTTTGCGTCAACTCTACTTGCACTTGTGCTGGCTCTAAAATTAACTTTGCGTCCAATTAAAACTAACCTTAAGAACTTCATTAGTTTGGCTTTCAGGTGAGACTTGTAGTATTCAATATCATAGGAAAAATATCTACACACACACTTTTTTCCCTGTGAGACACTGTTTAACTTAGCTACATGCACCTGACACTACTTTTTGAAAAGCTGGGATTTCAGTGTTCCGTGATGATTTGAAATTTATTTTAGAGCTTTTTCTCATCATAGCAAATATAAAGTTGATATAACATGGTGTGGAAACGTCTAAATGTAAAGATAGATAAGATAAACATGTAACATACAGAAAGTTTCATGAAGGCCATGGGGGGGGGGGGGGGGGGTTGTGCAGAATTACATTAAAATTATGACTAAGGACATAAAGCATTTCTACTGATTTTAAAGGTTCCTTATGTCTCTTATCAATAATCTTTATCATGCTAAAGCTAAAGCTGAGGCACTCCAGCCTCCTTCTTCATTTAAATAAGAAAGCTATATTTGAAATGTGACTTTCCAGGAAATGAAGCCAAGAACATAAAATAAATAATTTCAAATGGCAAATCAAACAAAATGACATATTTGATAAACGTAGCTGGGGGCTAGCATGAAGTGAGGAAACCTTACATGTCCCTATTTCATGTGTAAATGAAAGCCTGGCTGTGATGGCTTCTATATATGCATGTTTTTTTTGCTTTATATTCATGTAGGCCACAGGGTGTGTGTACATACACGTGTGTATCTTGCGCACACGGCTACGAGCTTTGTTCTCTGACAAAACATTTATTCTGCACACACACACGTGTGATCGTGGAGCTTGGTGGTCATCCCCCCAACCCCCCCAACCTAGAAAGGTCAGTGCCTTCTTTGATGTTGGCCCCATAGATCACCATTATTACTGTAGTCTATTGATTCCTATGGAGATGAGGCCTGCAGCCGTGGTTCTGGGTGACTGAGGCTGAGGTCAGGGTCTGCCTCCCCTGGCTTTGCTTCAGAATATAAAAATCCAACTAACTGCTACCTATTGCTCAGCATGCTGAGTTTGGTCTGAAGGACACACGGGAACATACAGAAGAGGCATGAATGCACATGCACATTGTATAGATTTCACATGTGCTGTAGATACAGGGGCTCAGGCAATGTGGGATTTTGTGTGTTGATGTATTAGAATTGAAGCTGCTCAAAGCCATTTTTTGTGACAAGACTGTCATCCTTGACGCTTAACCTCCAGAATGGCAATAATGCTATTCTTTGGGTAAAGCATCTAAGACAGCATTTATAACGTAAGGCACTAAATTCTCCATGAAAACAAAGAATAAAAATAAGAATAATCCAGCGTTTGAAATGGTAGATGCGAGGTTTCTCCGAGACATGACAGTCTCGCTGAAGCGGTCTGAAATCATTGCAATGGCGCAGCATTTATGCATTCAACCTCTGAATCCAAATGATACAAGGCAGCAGCAAGCCTCCTCTATGTTCACGCATACGACCCTGACCCACAACCTAGAGTGCTTTGCTACTGTTGTTAAGCATTTTGTCACGATGACCCCGAGGTCAACTCACTTCCTCTTCCTGCCTGTCGCTGCGGCGACAGTCGGCGAGGGCTCGGCGTGAGTGCTGCTGCATGCTGCTGTGCCCACATCAATCATGCTCACTCTAAGATGGCAACCTTTCCCACCTTTACTAATGCTCCTTCCTCATTTGTAGCCAGAGCCAAGCTGCTCTGAATAACCCTCAACCTCCCCTCAACAACATAACCTTGTACAGGTGAGTGTTGCAGAGATATTCAGGGTGGTGGGTACTTTTCTTGAAAGTGCCTTTTTTGTCCTTTTTTTAAGCAGATTGAAAGAGGAGAACAGGAGGAGGTTGAGCACACAGTAAGGGATCAAGTTGTATTGTAGGGGAATAGCATAATGTATATAATTATTTGGGTAGAGTATGGTCAGGTTAGATGTTAACAACATAAACATAGACATCAGAATTGTTGTTGTTTTCCTAAAACTTTCTATTTCAATAGATGCTTTGTATCACTAAATGGACAGTCTGATCAACTGCACAATCATTAGCAACGGTGCTCTTTTGGAATTGTGACTGAGTGGAAGGTAGTCCACCACAACCAGGAATAAAACCTCGGGTCTCGCCGGTGGCACCACCTTCAGCCTCCGCTTTAAGTTGGCAAAGCAACCCTGTATCCGAGAAATTATGTTTTTATATTGTATATGGCTAGAATGTTTTGAAGTGATGTCACATAACGCAGCCCGAACTTTGTTTTTTTGCAAACATAATGAGGAAAATGTTAACATATTTGGCAAGTCACAAAAACGTTGATACTAAACATATGAGTTAAATGTTCAATGACAACATATTTCTTTTAATTTGTTTCATGCCCAAATATACGATACTGAAATAAAACATTTGTTAGTGGTGGCTACAGCATTATTGCTACACTGGTATCCTCGTTTGGGAGTCATTAGTGAATGAGACCGTCCCAAAACGAGGAAAGTTACTTAGGCAAGTTATTGAAAATTGTAATGAATTACTGATTACATATTACTCATTGTAAATGTAATTATATTACTTTACTTATTTACTCAGCAGCAAAAGTAACACATTATATTACTTGTTACTTTACGTTTGTTATTCAGCCGTCAGCTCCTTGAAGTCCATGTAAAGGAAAATCAGAGATTTCTTTTGAAACACATTATACATGTTAGAAAAAAATAATATAATTTATATAATTGCTGAAAACATGTGAAAAGACTGAACTATGTAGCACTGAATTGTGGATTTAGACCGTTAAACTGTTTTTCACCATTTCTGTGTTCAGGATTTGTTGGGCGGGCCTAAAACGGCTGCATCATGATGTAGAGGGGTGACTAGCATGACGTGCGGATGTAGCACCCCGCTAGCTCAATGGCTCTATCGGGCACGCTGCTGTTAAGCCATGTTTTCATAAAAATCATGAAGTTGCAGTCCAAAATCCTTTTATGAGTGGTGATCTGCAGTCACAATTCATCCATGTTGTTCACCACAGACTGTACATTGGCGAGGAAAATACTGGGTAGAGATGGCTGATGAGAAGTTAGCCTTAGCTTAGCCGTTAGCCCTCCTCTCCTCCCATGTTTGTTTATACTCTCTCCCGGCTGATGGAGCTGGGCTGATAGACGGCGGTGTCATAGTATTAACTGTTACTGGTGAATGGGGCCATTTTCAGTCAACGGTTTCGCTCAAGGAGTTATTTTCAAACCCAGCTGAAGCATCGGTTGACGGGTAGAGTCGGTGTTAAAGCTCTGGTCCTCCAAGAGGTGCCATGCCTGTGTAGCGGCCCTCTTTACTTCTCTGTCCAGTCTCACTCTCGCTGTCTTGGGCTGCATTGCGGACCCTCCTCTGGTGCCTCCTGCGGCTGCTACATCCAGCCCCTCGCCCATGCTTTTCAAAGAAGCGAGAAACATTGCCACCAAACTTCATTGATAATTTAACACAATGATTGGTGATGGATTGCTGTAAACTACTCATTTAAGTTACATTTTTTACTTAAGTAAGTCCACATTTACCTATAAAGTACATGCCGAATTAAACAGTGACTCCTAACGTTACTTTATTTTTGAAATATCATCCATGTTGCTTGTCTTACATCTACAAACAAGGTCTATTTTAAATTACCTTCATTGGACACACCCCCAGCGTTTCAGAGCTCAGAATACTGCTTGTTTCTCCATGATTTTGAAACCTAATTTTATATACTTGGTGATTTTTTTTTAATCAGTCACATTTGGCTGGGTGGTTAATAAATCATTTTTCTGTGGTGTGAAAAACTCATACACAACACAGAACACATATTTATTATTGTTTTACACAGACTTTAAAGTTGCCTTTAAACAGCTCAAACCTTCACACCGACACACTCCATCTTTTGCATTTAACACATAGAAATAGAAAATGAGACGTTTGTGGTTTAACAAGCAGGCAGGATACAGTTTGGAAGGACCATCCAACAGCTAGCATTAGCGTAGCCTCAGTGACTGCACATAGCACTCCAGAAGTTTCAACCTCAGCTGCAAGATACACACTCCCTCCAACTCTGAACTAAACTGGCGTCAGGTGACTCCTGAATGTAGGTGTACCCAGTGGTGGAAAGTAAGCAAGCGGGTAGCTCTGGGTCTGAAAAGTGACACCAATGCGGAAGTGTCCTAAACCTGTATTCTTTCTAATGGCAAGCAGGGGGGAACTCCAAAAAGAAATCTGTTTGTATATAAGTCTATGAGAAAATGACCCTACGTCTCACTTGTTTTATTACCTCAGCAGACACTTTCCTATTGAGTTTATGGTCCCATTTGCTAGTTTCAAGTCTTGTTAAAACAGCATGATGTTCATTTTGTAAATTATGGTCCCAAGTAGAGTAAAACTGACAATTAAGCAGGGTATGCTTTAGGGCGGTGCTAACTTGTGATTGACAAGTTGCTACCATGATGCGTGAGGTGCTGTAGTTGGACCCTGGGGAGCTCCTCCCCAGCTCCAAGCTATCGTCCAAATATGGTCACTTCTCATCACTTCTCGCTCCAAAAAACCAAGATGGCAATGGTCAAAATGCCGAACTCGAGGCTTCAAAACGGGAGTCCACAAACCAATGGGTGACGTCATGTTGGCTATGTCCATTATTTTTATACAGTCTATGAAAGTAAGTAAATACGTTTACTGAAGTACTGTACTTAAGTACAATTTTGAGGTACTGGTACTTCACATGAGTATTTCCATTTGATACTACTTTATACTTCCACTCCACCACATTTCAGAGGGAAATATTGTACTTTCTACTCCACTACAAGCTATAACAAGCTTTTAAAATACAACACATTGTTAAAGATGAAACCAGTGGTTTCCAACCTTTTTGGCTTTTGACGTCTTACAAAAAGCAGTGTGTAGTCGAGTCACATTTCAGATGTCTATGAGTTGTTAACAGCTCCACCAAATACTGATTTTTCCCTCTAAACTTCTCACATGGTTTCATTTCAATAAATGTTTAAATGATCCAATATTTCAAAAATCAAAAATTAGAGAAAAAGTCCAAAAACTGAAAACAGATTTGTGTATCAGAACTTTGTTTTTTCTTCTTTCCTCTCCCATTAATCATCTCATGACCCCTCAGATTTAACTGGTGACCCTTTGGAGGAGCCCAACCCCTAGGTTGGGAACCACTGGACTAAACTAGCTAACTGTATATAAAGTAGTGTAAACTAGCTCCACCTCCAGCAGCTACAACAGTAACATGCTGCTCTAACACTGATGCTTCACTATTAATAATCTAATGATGTCGTATATAATAATATATCAGTCAGAGGGACCAAAACTACGACTTTTACTGCAATACTTAAAGTTAATTTTGCTGCTAATACTTAGGCTATGTCATTTTAAAGTAAGATTTTAAGTAAGTAGGATTTCATGCAGAACTGAATACTTCTAACACTGGGTGTACCTGTGGCTAACGTTAGCAAGCCTGCTAAGCTACAACACACTTTTGGAATTACCACAAGTCTCAGTTCTCCTCCAGTGTGTCAGCTGAATGCAGAGACCATATTGGTATCAACCCTCCATTAATCCCAGTAAGATAGTAAGTAGTATAATTAGAGAGCAATACAATTACTGAATTTCGAATTGTAATCTCTTACACTACTCGTTACTGAAAAAAGTAATTATATTACTGTAACATGTCACAAAGTACTGCGTTACTGCCCAACACTGGCTCTTGCGAATGTGCATGGCTATTTACCATTGCCGTCTGAGTTGATTATGGTTGAGCTTCTTTTTTTTTTGCTGCAGAAGCTCATTGTGTGACCACAGAAACAACAAAAAAGAAAACCCAGCAACATCAGCTTCAAATTTTGAATATCTGGTCTGGACCGATAACCAATGTTTGTAATATCAGTTAACTAAACATGCTATTTTCATCATGTAACATTGCCATTCCCTCTATTTTAAGCTACAGCCCCATCTGTTTGGTTGCATGATGATATTTAAGTATATGGACAACCTGTAGCGTACGGTACAGGAAGTGGTAACCCCTAGCTGTTTGAAAGCACCTCAAGGAGAGCACAGGATGGAATATACTGTATGCTTGGAGGCTATGTTAGCAAAACTAGTCTCTTTCCAGGTCTGTTATATTGGCAAAGGACAGTACTGGCCTCTTATACTATGCCAACTCAGGATTTACAGTCTGGCTGATTTCCTTTCTTCCACATATCCCCATACTCCACAGCTTTCACAGTATACATCTTGTCCTTTAAATGGTTGGCTGCAGCAGCAGAGCTAGCTTTAGCTTTTCTACTAACACTAGTTCCCACCATTGTAGGTAGCAATTAAATGTTTATGAAAAATGGCACTCAGCAGGCTTAATTTATGATGTGGAAACGTGTGAGTGCATTCACATACTATACATGTGGAGTATACAATGCTGTCATTTAAGCTGCTCTCATAATGTCCTCCTATTAAAACTAATGAGAATCCTTTAGAAGTTGTAAAACCCTGGCAGCTAGCCCATAATAATGTTTTTAAGTAATATGATTACATAAAATTTTACTGCCTTGCCAGCCTCAATGCTGCTAAACTCGTACCTTTCTCACACTCAGAGTAGTGCCATTAAAAGAAGAAAAGAAAGAGAGAAGAGGACTGTTGAAGCCAAAGACCTGCCTATTACATTAATGTAATATTTTCTTTCAGGTCTTCAGATGCAACAGCACAAGGAAATACACCACATCAGTGTTAAGACTGAAGCAGCATTCAGGATGACATTCCCATTGATAATGAACATCGCCACACAGCAAACAGAAACACACTCGATCGATAGTGCACATTGTATCTGGCTACTCTATTTCAGCGCACTTGTTTATTGGCTTTGACGTGATGGAGTGACAAAGACAGTGTATGCTGCATATTGAGCAGAGCTAAAAGAATACAGTGCTTGAGGGACAAAGGTATACTTGAGGGTATGGATGTGGATTTGTGCAGCAGCTTGTTTTGCATGAGTCCAGTGGGCTGGAGATGAGGTTCGTATGTTGATATGTCTGTGCTGTTCATAAGTGGGTGCAACGGTTGTTTCGTACACATAAGAGTGAGCTTTAAATAGTCAAGGGTACACTTCTAGTGTTGGAGAAAGACAATTCTAGTTGAATGTTGAACTGAGGAGAAGGGTGATAGCAACATTTCTGCCTCCAGAACGGCTTGTTATAGATTCTTAAAGTGCGCTGAACTCTACTGAAAGGATGAACTGCATTCCTCATATTGGTGTTGATGATCATGCTGGAGAGTGCTGTCTAACACGCTGTACCAAGGAATAAGGTATAAGAAGGAGTATTTTATCCTAACAGGTGTATGCATATGTACATATGTGTTGGCTCCATGTATGTATGCATGCCCTCTCGTAAGCCTGCTCTCCTCTGCTGTGTTTACACATGCAAATTAACAGATTGCATGCGCATGTTTCTCAAACATATGCATCCTTCTATATACTCTGCATGCTCTCACATTGAAGGGTGCCAAATGTGAGTGTGCATCAGCAGTGTGTGTGAGTCTATCCACACACACACACACACACACACACACACTCACACACCAGTGTATGGATATCAAGCTGAGCCCCTGATTTCCTTCCACTCTGACACATGATTTCCCTGGGAAGCCTGCGATGCCACCCGAGAACAAAAGGGGACCTGAACGCAGCCGAGCGCCTATCTCCAGCACACGCCACTGTTAATCAAAGACAATTAAAAAGGGCCCTGCCAGCAAAGGCAGCCATGATGATTTATGAATAAATTACAGGGCTCATTTGTATGCCATAGATCATATTTGTTGGGCATGCTCCCCCCGTGGAGCCGGATCGGAGTTTCTCCGAATTAGAGATAACAGCTACAGTATCTCTATTGGAACGAAGGGTGATGGGGGGGATTTAAGAGTTCAACCTGTCCATGTTATCTATGTGAAATAGACTGCTCAAAAGATATTCAGTACAAACTTCTAAAATAGTTCATGGGATTCAGCAGCTATTATGAAAGGTGGTTCTTTATATATTTAAGGCATTTCTGCTCCATCAGAAGGTTACAGTTAGAGAATTTTAAAGTTTTCAAAAAAATGGCTTCAAAGAATGAATTCATACTATACACTCACACAGTGATACTGATTTCCAGCATCCACAGTCTTACTGATACACTAATAAGATGTTTTTAATTCAGGGGTCAGCCCTCACTGGACGTTAATAAATTAAAACTTTTCCCCCTCCACTAAGAAATATGTCTTTCTTCTTGTTCCTACAGTTGAATGTTTAAGCTTCACTGTGCAGAGTAATGTTTGTACATTGTTTGACACTGGAAGGCTGTTTTCACATTCCTATTTGTTACACATTCCAAATTCAATGATTTATTCTTATTTATGTTATTGTGTATAACAAAAAGCTTATGAAGATGAAATGTAATTGTGCAACACAAAAGCTGCATGTGTTGACAGGAGTACACATGTGTCTGATATGTGTGCACGCTGTTAACAACATGATCAACAAGTTATGTCGATGGTGATCAGTGTCACAGTGACTCCACTAGTGTGAGCACACTCATGTTTGCTTAAAAAACTTTTCCTGAGAGTAACTTAACACCAGGCTGAAGTCTGTTGTGTTCAAATAAGAAAAGTGGCTATTACGCTCTGGGTTGCACAGACAGATGTTGGTGTTTTTAATACAATAGTACCTGTCAATTTCCATCAAGGGATAGCACAATTAAGTGAAGAACTGGAGAGCACTACTGACTTATTTTGCCATTTTCATTTAGTTAAGATGCATTTTGATCTTCATACTTAGCTTTTCAAACCAGGCATCTGCAAGGAAAAGTGAGAGTAGAGTTTAAAGAAAGATTTTTAAAACAGTTTAACAAACTGTGAAGGAGCGAAGAGGTTGCTGTTACATCTAATAATCACATGAAATAATTATTATACTTCAGAAGAACACCAACTTGTCAGAAAGTTAATGATTGTCTGTCACATTACATTAGAAGTACGGCATGATTCTCATTTGAATTAAGCAAATGGATAATTGTAAAGGTTACTAAGTTTTAGGATGACGTTAAAGCACAGACACTGACTGGATATGGTAACAGTCCTGGAAAGAGATTGGCATGTAGAATTTCCAGCCACCAAAATGAAATGACCAAACATGATATGAAATCATACTGAATGCAATTAAATAAAACTAATCACTCGGTGGAAGTCTTCATTAACCTCTCCCATCCCAACTCCTGTGAAGTTTATGGATTAGCGTTTCTCAAATTAAGAATGTAACAAACTTCTAATACTTCTGCTATATAGGACTAAGATGTCACAAATTCTATATATTTGATAATTGGCATTCTCAGTGCCCAGTGACTTCAATTTCAGTGAACACTGGAGCAGGAGGAACTCTGCAGCTTTTAACAACTGAAATCTAATGACAAAGCTGTTGTTAAAGAGGACAACAGGAAACCCGGATCTCCAACGGAATTCGCAAAGAAAATTTCTCTGGTTCTGCTGCATCGATTTTGATCTTCTGTGTTACAGGAGTGCAATGCTAAATCAATGGAATGCTCTTTTAACTCCATCTTGAAATCCTGAATTGCACACTGTGTATGCTGTGTTAGTAGATGAGATGCAACTTCTACTAAATGCTAAAATGCTAGTGGAACTTGTTTGCATCAAAATCTTTTTCCTTATAATGGTCTGTATCAATCAAAATGACAGCACTGTACATACATGGAGTAGATTTTTAGATATTTTGATCAACAATTAATATTTTGCATCAAACTCTTAATTGTATGTTCTGCAAGGCCGATCCATTGCTATGGAGGTACTTTTATGTCTTCATTATGCAATCAAACAGAATAGGTTTGCAATCAAAAATTGATTTGAGAACAAAACTATGGACACTGCAATCAAAAAATGTTTTATTTAAAGTAAAATAAATTTGTGATTAAAATGTGAATCAAAAGTTTTATTTGCAAATCCAAAAGTTTTGCTTGTTGTTGAGCTGAATCTTGTGGGCAGGACCTATACTGAAAGATGTAAGACACGTCTCTATTGGCCAGTCACAGTCAGAGTGACAGTTTGACAACATCCACAGTTAGTAAAGGAGAGAGGGAGTTTAGAAGTCCGGAGCGGAGAAGACAAGAATTTAATGTGCAGGTATATTTACTCATAACTTCCATCTTAGTAATAGCAAGAATGTTATGTTTGAACTGGCACATGTAGATTGCTTCTGTTTAATGATCTGTGATGTTGTAATGGGTTAAAAAAAGTATTATTTTGTCATCAACCCATCAGATTCTGTGATCTGCGGTGTAGGAAGAAGTTCTCAGATCTTTAAGTACAATGGCAGTAACTCAACTCCAGAGTGTGTATTTTCAGAGCAGTGGGCTTTTGTTTTTGGGTTAACAGGCTGTTGGACTATGGGCTTTCAGTCCAATGGTACATTTTTCAAACTACTGGGGTTTTGGAATAATGTACCTTGAGACCAATGGGCAGTCCCCATGACGAGTGAGTGACTAGCTAATTGAGCTAAGCTAGCTCATTACAACATCACAGATCATTAGACAAAAGCAACCTACATGGACCAGTTCAAGCAAAACATTCTTGCTATTACTAAGACAGAAGTTATGTGTAAACATACCTGCGCATTGATTTTCTGTCTTCTCCATGGACTACAAAACTCCCTCTCTTGTACTAACTGTGGATGTTGCCAAACTGTCACTCCAATCGAAACTGGCCAATAGAGACGTGTCTTACATCTTTCAGCGTAGGTCCCACCCACGAGATTCAGCTCAACAGGAACCACAACTTTTGGATTTGCAAACAAAACTTTTTAATCGCAAATTTATTTTACTTGCAATAAAACACTTTTTGATTGCAGTGTCGATAGTTTTGCACTGAAATTTTTTTTTTTTTTTTTTAAGGACACAATAAAGACACAAAAGTACCTGCGTCTTCTTCTCTGTGGTCTATGCAGGTTCTTTACATACATTCATGGCAGTGCATTTGCTTACCCTATGTTAGCCTTAAATGCATGTCAGCTGAGAAAATGTTTATTTGGAGTATGGCTCGGAAAAAAACAAACAAAACAAAAAACCTATTGTACAATGAA
This sequence comes from Thunnus maccoyii, assembly GCF_910596095.1. Lineage (NCBI taxonomy): Eukaryota > Metazoa > Chordata > Actinopteri > Scombriformes > Scombridae > Thunnus > Thunnus maccoyii. Next base: position 2,682,386 of record NC_056538.1, on the reverse strand, counting down.
ACCAGATATTCATGTGACATAGCGTAAAAATGCAAATGGTGTATTTGACTACAATGAAGTAACATCAAAACAGTACAGTACCACATACTCTATGTCTGAATGTAAACACCTTACACTGTAGCTCCTGCCTTTTTGCTTCAATCCATTGAGTCCAAAAGCTCTCATTAACCTCTCATATAAAGCCACTGTTTTTGATACTTATGTTATTGTGCTGCTCAGTGTGCAAGCAGGAAACTGTTTAACATTAACCATATTTAATAAGCTACTTCATCAGGACTGTATTTCTGTGTATAGCCCTTGGTGGTTAAAACTTGTTGCATGCAGGTAGTAAGCCCTGACGCATGTTTTTTTTTCATTTGTTTGGATCATCGTTTGACTGAGGAGTGTTTTTGACGGCTAGTAGAGCACTGTTAGTGTCATTTTTGGTAGCTTTGATTGGTATACAGGATTATGCAATCAAGTGTCTTTAAATTTGACAGAAAGTAGAGCTTAACAACTAAATTCTTTTACTGTTAGAAAAACGTTCATCAAACATATCATAATTGGTGACAATGAGTTGAATATCAATATCAGTTCAACTGTAATCTGAATATTTTACCAGACTAAACATTTTCAATAAAAGTGTGCATCTAGCTGGGTTCTATACCCAAAAGAAAAACAAAAAGACAAGAAACATTCTTTACGGCCAGTACACTGGCATACAGTTTAGAAAGACTCCAATTTGAAAGGCAGTAATTGCAGTCAGTGTGTGTGTGAGTGTTTGTGTCTGGGATGAAAGTTGACCCAGGGCTGCTGCTGGAAAGGACTACAGCAGTTGCAGCCACACTATTACAAATGGTGATCTGATAAGCAGAGATGGAGGATGTGGCAGAGGGATAGGTTTGAAGAGTGGGTCAGTGCTAGTGTGTGGAGAGGAGCTGATGAACATCATTAATCTGTTAGCTGGCATGAATCATCACTCATAGATTGCCTTGGTCAATAGGTGCCACACTAACCAACAAGCCGCTGGAATCCAAAGAGCACGGGGAGAATGGAAGAGAAAACTCAAGATCTACTGTGGTGAATCAGACTGAACACTTTGCACCGTGCTGACTCTGAACTGCAGGATTACTGTTGAGATCACAGTCAAACCAAATGCTTTTACTTTGTCCTGTACATCACAGTAAACAATACCGATACCATTGACAATACATTTCCCAAAATACAGGAAGAGCATCTTTAGAAGTCAAAATGTGTTCAAAATGATTCTTATAGAAAAATTCTGTTAAACTACAATTTGGATCTTATTTTTGTAGATTTGTCCATGATTTCTATCAGTTTTAATAAAATTAAAGCAAGTGAGTGAATAACATTAGTAGCCCGTTGATATTAGAGATCGTCTGAAATTTTAGCAGCGGCCCTCATAATGAAACAGTGACATAATTGATTGGCTGTGAGGGCTGTGATGAGTGGGTGGGTGTGATGTGATGTTCAGACAGAAATCAGTACTCCATGATAAAATGCTGGTCTCTATGGTTTTAGAAGCATTCTTTGGACATGTATACAGCGCGTTCGGGATATGCGTCTCAACTGGGGTTTTTAGCGCAGTTTGGTTATTATCCTGACATGCAGCCATGGACTGAAGCTGACGACTTGGTGTGATGCACCAAAAACACTCCGTAGTGTAGGAAATATCATGGGACAACCTAGGTATTGGATGTGCCTGTAAGTAAGTATACATACAATATCAGTCATATCAATATCACTTATAAATATCAGGCAGCAGCTTACTAATGTTTTATTTCACTGATGGCGGAGATCTTGTGATTCCCATTCCCACTGGAGCAGAGGGAAACCCTGAAAACTCTCTGCATGTAAACAGGAATATTAGTGGAATATTCATGTAAACAGCTGAGTAGGAATATTGTCTTTTTTGGTATAAGGGCAAAAAACTGAATATTTTGTGCATGTAAACGTAGTCGATGCAATGTTATTGGACAAGGTGCTGCGCTGGCCAATAAAATACATGCAAGTGTACATTCTTGGTAGATTACTATGTAATTTGAATATGGTATTTCTACTGTATACCTGGTGATTATCCCAATCAAAGATACAAATTGTCATCATCATAACGTTCCAGTGTAGTAAAATCCTGTTTCATAAATCCACTGTACAAATCTTCAAACTCATGTATCTATGATTCAAACTGGACTTACATATCATATACTGATACAACACACCTTCACCAATACAGCTCCTTGCATTAAAAAAAATACAATTTTGTTTTTGGTGTGAATACCGACTTAAGTTTTACAGCTCACCCCTAGATTCTGCAACGTTCATTTCACTCATTAACCCACACTAACACTACCCCCACACTAACCCCAATACAATAGAATAAAACAATATACTGATGATTAAGCTTTTTATCATTCAACCTTAGAATGACTTTGAGTTGTTGACCATGGAATTCAACACAAGAGTGTTTATTCCCTTGACTTCACAAATCTTTTCTTTTTAATTTCATGGCATACATAGTATGAGATTATGCTATTTATGATATTATATGATATACGGTTCTGTTGGAGCTGTTGAACTAAGAACTACTATAGAAAAAATTAGTATAAATCAACTTCACCTGTTTGTAAAGATGTAAGGATGCTACCTGAAAGGAAGCAGGTCCAAATAGCTAAACCAAATAACCAAAATATAACATGGGCATTTAAATTTTCTATATATATATTTTCTTCTTTTAAACAGAGGCAGAAAGTTCCAAAAAGATGTCCACCAGATTACCAAGTAAAATGCAAAACCTGAACTGCACTCTCACTGGCACAGAATAGTTTGCCAGAAAGAATAGGATGAAGAGCAGTTAACGTCGAGACAGAAGGCAGTAGCCAGTTGTTTCATGGCTAACTTGTCTGTGCAGCTGCACTGGATGGCCGAGCAAGCTCAAGAAGACGAAGCTTTATGGTCAAATTTGAGTGCCTCATTGTCTATACATGTATTTTATTGGTGTGACTAAATGCTCCAGATGCTCCTCTCACAGACAGTGATGCAGTAAAAACCAAATTAATAGCCATTATCATTCACAAACATTTGGGAGCCTGCAAGCAGATGGAGAAGGCTGCTGCTGAACATTTCAAAGACAAAACTCTTTCTTGATGAACTCGATTGTACAACATCGGCAACGGATGAGCAACAGATAGGCAAGGTCATTTATTATGAGTGACTCTACATCTAGATTAAGATAGAACCTTGGGTTTAACACTCAAACCACGCAGTACACCTGACTAGAGACTGATATATTCAGGAGAAAATTTGGTTAAAAGGCTCTAATTTGAAAAGGTTCCACTCTCAATGTGTCTGCAAGCCCTCCAGGTGTAGCTGCTGTATTTGCTTGCAGAAATCATAAGATGTATCAGTTGTTCAGTGAATTACAATGCGTCCGATGGAAAATATCATGGAGTTATTCTAATAAATGTTGACATTTAGTACAACCAAGGCTCAACCCACACCCAATATATTTATCAGAAAACAAGCTCACCTGGCCCATTTGAGCAAAAAGGCAATTTTCTTTCCATTTGCAAATTGTTATGTCCAGGTTTTGATATGCCAGAGGAGTACATATCCAGGCTTCAAGCTCTGGGAACATACATTTACACACGGCCAATACAATTAGGAAAAGATGGGTAACCATTTTAGGGCCTTTAACCGTGACTAAAGGTAGGCAAACACCTCTCTAGTTTTCCTCCCCGGCTCCCCCTGTGCAAGACGAGCTGCATTTAAAGAATCAATTAAGGTGGAGATGGAGAACACTGCGACTGACCTTTCAGAGAGGGAAATTAAAAGAGCACCTCTAGCTCGTGGGAAAAAACGAGCGGTGGATAAGAGGGTTCTTTCTGGCTGCTTTTGCCTTTTAAATACACTTACAGTCAGTCTTTTGTGGGAATTTGTTTTGTGGGAAATGAATGAGCGGGCCATATGGGTAACATTTACAGAGCTGGTCGTGCAAAGGCAGGTCATGGTTCAGTCGCTCTACTGTACTGGATGGAAAATTAGCTGAAGCCTACAGTATTAATAAGGGTCACTGTGAAGTGTGCGTCACTGGGCACTGCTAGACTAATGTCTTTGGGGCGACCCATCATTAAGTACAGTTTGGTTGACAGTTATCTTAGAGGGGGGGGAAAGGACGTGCATTCCCCCTGGGAGAAGAAACATGCAGTAAGATAATTCCCAATAACATCACATCATCTAGATGAATATTATATCTCTGTGTGTGACTTTTTTGTAATTGAATTGCTTATCTTTCTACCATCATCCTTCAAATTTATCATTTATCTTTTCTCATCTTCCTAGAACAAGATGAACATTCTCCTTCAAAGTGAGGCTATGTGTCTGGGGTAACATCTCCTTAGGGCTAGGAACTTCAACCCTTTTCCCACCCACACTCACTGTTTAAGGGTGTAACGCAAAACTTTTTGTATCCATTTATTTCACTAAATATGTGGGTGGGGCCTACACTGGAAGTTGAAAATTTACTGCCATATTTTTGGTGTTCATTGGTGCAATTTATACGCGTAAGTATTCGGTTTTAAAAAATATATAAAATAACATATTTTAACTACGCATATAAATTAATCAAATAATAAAACAAATTGTGTATGAACAGAGCCGGCGCCAGACAATTATCAGCAGGAGGGGACAGGATGGTCACGTGGGCACTCCTTTTTACATGATCATAGATCAGACGTGGCTATCTAACTTATACATAAAAGAAGAAATAACACAATAAAGTGGAAACCGCCTATAGTGATCACGTCTGTCCAGGTCAAATTGATCACTATAAGCTGATGATTATTATAACCGATTTTTTTTCTTGATTTCTCATGCAGTTTACCATCTAACTGATATTTGTATATTTATTAGATGAATATAAAGTAATGAAACGGGCAGCTTCACTATTTACTGAATTTTACTGACAGTTTCAAAATACAGAACAGCTGTTTAAATGCTGGTTGTTGTTTCACTGCTGCATCTCATTGGCTCATTTTTGGCAGTTTGCTTTGAGTAGACTGTGTTTTTCATTGAGAGAAAATTACTTTCTTTTTCCCGCCATGATTTCAACGTAAACGCAACACCAGCCTCAGGTTACCAGCTGGAAGCAGACGGGTTACTGTGAGGCAATAATGGTGCTGCAGCCGCTAGGGACATATCAAATGTGTATCATGGGAGTAAAGTAAAAAAAAAAAAAAAAAAGAATTACTGTAGTTTTATAATTTTTTTCATATGTTTTCATGTATGAAAAGATCCAAAATGAAAACTGTAAGCGGACTGTTTGATTACTATATGCGAATTATTTAAACAGCATTTGTATATGAATGATTCTGTCCTGAGCTTTTTATAAGCAGTTGATCACTGTAGCTGTGATTATGTAAGCAGTTTCCACACTGTAATAACAAATCAAACACTGCATAATCCTTGTTACGACAGTAGCTACAAACACAGATTGAACAATGAATATGTTACAGTTCAAAACTTCCTCACAGAAACCGCAATCCTAACATGCCACGGCGGGCCAGGATAAATAACACTGGCTTACCTGCTGCTATTCATACACAAGGTGAAGTCTTCTGGGCTTTGAGTTGGAAAGGCTGATTATGTCTTTGTAATCTGAAGTGTCAGTTAGTTCTCTTTCAAAAGACAAAAACGTTGAGTTGTTGAAGTGTCCAGTCAACATGGATGATGTGAGGTGCATCTGGATCTGTTGTTACACCGCATTTGGTGCAAACAAACGGTCTCACAACCATCCTGCTGCGACTTCACTTGAGGCACGGCCTGGTCCAAACATACTTCATCCTCTGGACGTGTTTTTTTTTTAAGCGGCTCAAACATAGCTGCTTAACCATAGCTTCCGACTTTCATCTAAGTTAGCTGCTAGCAACACAAAACCGCATTGTGACAGTGCGTACGCGATGTAGCCTAACTTCAGTCACGTACCGTAAGAGAAGAAGTTTTCATGAATCTGATAGGGTGGGCAAGCTGTCAGTCTGTCAGTCACAGTGACAAAAAGAAGGAAGTCTAAACTTAGTCACATTAAAAGCTGCATGAGAGCTGGATACCGGACTAAAACTGGCGCCCATTCAGTCCTGTAGGAATTGCTCGCCTGGCACGTACGCCAAAAAAAGTTTCTAGCTTCCGGGTTTGCTTCCGTGTTGTGCGGCCCACTGAATATGCGCAGTAGTGTTTCCCTGCTGGCCCCGCCCGCGAGCCTCCGCTGGGCCCATACACTTTACATTGTGATGACGTCACGGATTTTTAAATCGCTTTCCTCGCTCGAGGAAAGTTTTACAAACATAAAACCTCCATGGATCAAAAGTTCATAATAGAAAGAGTATATAGTATATAGAAGATATATATATATATATATATATATATATATATATATATATATATATATATATATATATATATATATATATATATGTATGTATGTGTATATATATATGTTCATATATACATATATACATATATATTAAAAGTCATGTTGAATTAGCTGCTAGTAGTTCCTATTCACACTGGAACAATAAATGCACAGACAACCATCACTAGAGCATGTAGGTTTATTCTTGATGGAGATTGGAAAATTGTGTCAGTTGGGTGACAGACCAACATTTGCTGACATCTGTTCAGAAGGTATTATCTGTTCAATCCGAATAATGTATTCACATTCGGTTACGTTCTATAACCCACTATAATATACCATATACCACTACATTGTAGTAGTAAGTGTTTATTAATGTACTGTGTTTGTCAGTAACTTTAGGTCCTCCCATTAAGCATCTGTAACTTCTATTAACAGATGATAAATGAAAATGTCACTAAATAAGTCTGCATCATGTGCGCTGTAATGATATGTTACCTAAGAACTCACTATGTCAGTGTAGTCCTCATTCAGCACAGTAAGATGTCCAGCCCTGCTGTTCTCTGTGTACTATCCCACCACCAGTGGTCTGCGTGGGCCCCAGCACCCAGCCAGCAGCTCTCCTGCCTGGGGCCCACAGTGGCAGATGGCCAGGACAGGCTGCGCTGAGCAAGGCACTGTGGGTATGGAGAGAAGCCACAGGATGCTGAGCTGCTCACACACACGCACACACACACACCTGTGTTTATGCAAGGGTTCAGCCGATTCAACTGATTTTACAGGTATAAAAAAAAAAGTTTGGCCCATAACTAGTGGGAGATGGCTCAACATTAAACTGTATTTCATTCTCAGATACTTGCACTTGTACTTTTCAGATTTTATTTGAGTATGCTGCTGTATGCTGCTTTATAGCCATCCCTGTCTTGATTCCAAATATAGAGGACCCGACCTGGCCTTTGAAGCTATATTGATCATTTTTTGGGCCAGATGTAATTCAGGCTAAGGCAAAAAAAAAACTCCCCCACCCCCCAGCATTGTGTTTGTGTCAACCTAATCTCTTTAGTCCAGCTGTGTTGCTCAGCTTCACCTACTCACCTATGGTCATGTACAGTATTGACACAGCCCTCTGCCGTATCATTTAGGTTATCTACCTGTTACCTGCCTCCAACTCTACCTACGTCACTAAATTATTCTACTTTTCATTCTCTTCACTTATCGTTAGCTTTGTCACTTGTAGAATGCCCAACTGTTGTCCCTCATGTCCCCTGACTGGGATCTGAACATTGGTCTCCCAGCTACTAAGCAAGTGTTAACTAATATTTTTGCGTGTTTAATACAGCTATGTCATTCAACTTCATCCACCTTTTACTCATAAACTTTATTTACTAGAAGCAGTAGTGTCAACACAACAAGCAACCTTTCACATTATACTCACCTTTCACATTCAGTCATTTGGGTAATTGTTTGTATTAAATATATTGCTTTGAGGAGCAGGTATCTGCCTGATATATCATCACACCAATACATCGGTCTAACCCCCTTACACCCACACACATACACACACATACACACACACACACACACATGTACACACACACACAAACATAACCACCTGGAGGGGGGGGGGGGGGCTGGGAGATTATCCTCCTTGTCACAAAGTTGAGGCTAACACATACGCTCAGGCGCACATAGCCACACACAGTCTGAGCTCTGACAAACACAGGGAGGCTGGGGTGTCGACGCACACTGAGTGCCACCTGTGCCTGGGCATGGAGAGATCGAAGGGCAAAGTCCCGCGTCTCTACAGGGAGGACAGACTGGCACTGGTGAGCAGGTAGGCATGAAGGGAGCCGAGCCCACCCTGTCCTACTGTATCAGCTGGCATCTCACAGATTAACACTTGGATGGGCAGATAGGCTTGTTAACACATGCTCCCATCCACCCCCGCCTACCTCTCGCACACATACACACACACAAACAGCTAAATCCTCCACCACAGAGAGCAGATTTCAGGCTCATCTTCTCCATTCTGTCAGGGTGGAGATGTGAAGTGATGGCGGGTGTACCGGAGCGATCCCAGTCAGGATTAGCAACACTATCATGGGTGGGAATCGGTGGAGAATAGGAGTCTGAGCTGTTCTGGGAGGTAGGGAGTGGGGAAGTGGGCAGGGGTAGATTGGAGAGCAGGTTGTGGACCAGAGAGTGAGGCAAAGATTAAAATATGTTAGCAGACAAAAAACAGTGATAAAGGAGATGAAATGATGGAAAGTCATCATAATGAGAAGTGTTCCATGAGCTATAAAACCACAACAAATTACAATGAACTACAAGCTGATTTAGCTATAGCTTTAATTGTCACTTCATCTACTGTATGTGTAAAGCAAGAAAATATAAATATGTTTATAGCTTAGTGTTTCTTTTGCTGGTGAAGCTATGATTCATGAAATATTTCAATTTTAGCCTTCAGTCTTTTTACCTGTTGAAAATCCAATCACGGCTAATTAATCCATTTATATAATTTCTGTTTTTTGGCATAAAGGGACTACAAACTACATTTCGTTATACAATCTTGTGTTTTAAAATGATAATAATAAATGAATCTTGAATCTTGAATCTTGAAAAGAGAAAGGCATCCCATCCTCAGTAGATTTATTTATTTATCCATTTTACATTCTGGGATTGGACATGGACACTCCAGGTCCACAACAAATCATAACAAACTGAAACTCAAGAGCAATCTCTCAATGTTAGGCTTTCAACTAATTCCAGTGTAAACCCATCTGCATCATTATTAGATGCCATGTGACCGATGACGTATATATATAAAGTGACATTTTTCTTCTTAGGAGGCGGGTTGGGTGGATGGCTAGATAGTTAAATGCTGCAGGAGACCATTGTTCACCTCCTGTTTCCAAACGTGAGTGTCACATTTCCACCCAAAACTCAGGACAGTTTTGTGTTATAGTGTTTACTGTTGCCATGACAATGTTTCAGGTGATCATTTTAACCTAAACCACGATCCTTCCCTAAACCTGACTTAGCGGTTTTTGTGCTTAAAACTAACCAGACCACACCAGTTGCTCTGAGCTTGTAATATTACCTGAGTCTACAATGAATTTAGTTGAAGGCCCATGCATCACTATACAGATGTCAAAGGATGCCAGAGGGGCGTGACAAAGCATCAGTATTTGATGACCTGGGATGAGAACAGGTTGTTTATTTCAGTGTCCACAGATCAGATCTAAGAGGGGGTGTAGCAGTGAGGACTTCTGTCTGCCACAGTGTAGTATATTTCTGATATTACCAATGGGGGTAAGTTGAAAATGATCAAATTCTACACACAGTGACTTTAATGTAATGCTGAAACAGTCCAAAACTGAATTTGAGAAAACAAAACAAAACACTGAATCTGTCAAAATATCGATTGCATATTAAGAACTGAATGAAGGAGTTCAAGGTGGGGGCCGCATAGGGCTCTGCAAAAAACGGAAACGGTCATCTGGCAAAAAGTTGAACTAGGCTCAACTTTTACACAATGCAACGTGAAGTCATACGACGATCACATATGCGGGCAATCAGACTGAAGACGTCTATGTGAAGAAGTACCTTGTTCACCATGTAGGACTGTAGCATTCCGCTGTTTACTGAGGAACTGTGAAGATTGAAGAGAAATATAGAGTTGATGTTGCAAAATAGTGATAGCAAGAAGTAGAGAAGAAGTTGCCTAAACTCAACCAAAAATGTAACTGTAGGCTGAAGAAAAAGCTTGTGTGAATAGTTTTTGCATTGCTTTTGAAAGACACTTCATCAGTGTCATTAACAATGATAGAAACAATGTCATCCTGCTGATAAAGTTGTCAGATTAGAAAATGCTCTTATGAGTTGTTCTGGAAGACACCGACAAGGGTTTGGATTCAGTAGCATTTTATTGAGTACTGAAAACAATATTGAATCTGAAGTCCCTTATTGAATCTAATTAAATGTAGCTTTCAACACTTGCAAGTAACCAGATCTACTATATAAATAACTAATACTCAAATACTTAAGATACCATAATCACATTTTGAAAAGCCAGAAAAACTTCAACTTTTAGTGGCAACCAATATTCACAATGTTTGCAGCAACAACCTGAATATGAGATGAGGAGCATAGGATATGAGATGTTGATTAAATGTATCTGACATATTTAAATAACAAGTCTGGCCTACTTACTTACCATGTTGTTCACAAGCTACTTGTTTCAAGTACTGGAGTTCCTGAGTCAGAACAAACAAAGGCTGATATGCATAAATGTTTAACAGAAATTCTCTTGACATTGTTCTGTGATCAGCCAGATCATTTCTCCAGAGAAGAGTCGCCACTATGTTGGGATTGTTGAACTACAAAAACACAAAGTCCACTCATCATTGTACCGTGGTGTTACAGAGTGATGTACAATGTACATGTACAAAAATGTACAGAATTAAAAACATTAATCAGCTACATCTTGTGTACTTCAAGCCATAGATATTTGTCAATTGAAACTGAGACAATTGTACTGTATGCATCAGTCAAATGGCACAGAGCATTCATTGACTCAACATGAAAAAATAAAGTCTTTATCATTCCAAAAGTATCTGAGATGAAAAGATGATAAATAGCTCCTTATATGCGGCTGCAGGGCTATAATCTTCTGTCTGACCAACACGCAGCCTTCAGTACTGCTTCAGTACAGTATATCATGCCGACATCAGAGGAGTGCCTTGTCTCTCCATCTCCCTGCCCTGGTACGTTTGTGCTAACACTATCCAGTTGTGACAAAGGATAATGATTGGTGAGCCACAGATTTGGGATCCCATCAGTTAAAACTACTCACAGTGACAGCTCTTCTACAAGAGAAACACACACCAAAGAGCTGCTATTTTCCTCCCTCTCCTTCTCTCCCACTTCTTCTTATAATCTGATATCCTACTTTTTTTTTTCTTCACTTCCCTTCACACCTTTTCTCACTCTGACACCTGTACCCCATCCCTCATGTTTTCTCCCATTACCCTCTCCGGCCTTGTTTCTGTCTCCCCGCATTTCCCCCAGCACTGGAGTTTAATACAAGCAAGAGACAACAACAAGTTATTATCAGGTGAACACCAGCCACCACTTGGTGTGGCTGTGTTTGCCTGAACCACTGTGTCAACCTCCCCCCCAAAATGGTGCCACCAGCTGATCTGCCACTTTATCACAGCTATTACATTACAATCACTTCTGGTGGCTAAACACTGCTATTCACACATGCAAATACTACCTACAATGCACGTGTACAGGCAATGGTGAACTAAAAAAAACAAAAAACACAAATATGCATTAAATCTATGTTACATGACATTTATCCAAATTTGGGTAATATAGTTTTATGTCAATCTGTTGAGATGGGAATAAAAACTGTGTTTGGCAGGCAGATGCTGCTTCTCATTGAGAATCTGACACACAGTATTTCTCTCAGTATGAGGCACGTACAGTAAATGCACTCATGCATGCATACACAATGGATCGATTTAACTGATCGATGCATTATACTGCTGAGCTACAGATTCTCAATAGACTCACAGGAGGGGGGCTGGTTAGACAAATGGAGCACAGGCTTCCCAGTGTTCTAATAGCCTGCTTATTTTTTGTCAAATTCTTCATCAGATTCATACAATGACTTTTGGTCTTGTTCTCTTCTTTAATATCTTGAGAGCAGGGTGGACATTTTGGCCTGATGTTAGGAGAGCTAACCAAGTATCTAAAATGGAAATGGCTCCTCTTCTGATGACCTTGAATGTGCTCTGTAAATTTCCTGACAATCTGTCCATTATTTTTGCATTCAAGTGGACATTTTGGCTCATCCCTGTCACCAGAAAAGAACATTAAATATTAAAAACTGAATCCAGGGATTTACACAATGACAACAGTTTTGGAATGACTTCTTAAAATGTCTATATGTGTCAATGAAACTATGATTAAAGTATGCATAAGATTAGGTTACTACTTCCTGGACCACACCAAGCAAGTTCCAAACATGGTTGGTTGGTCATTTGGGTTGTCACTAAGTAAAAGCACTTTAAATTCTAAATAACATTTCAGTCATCAAAAATTAAAAGCAAGCGGTAGTTTGGATGCAAAGCCTTCCTTGGGACCGTAGACGTATCACATTAGAGAAAAGTGCTAGTGAAAAGAGAGCAATCTACACCATCAGTTTTTATTTAAGTGTTTCTGGAGTGTTGTAGGTGTCCTTTTCCATCTCACAGAACAGATGCACTTATATTATTATAAATATAGCAATCCACACTGACTCTGAATGATGTGCATATGGTGCGAGTCAATATGAAACCCTCTCAATGTTTTTATGTTCTAAATTTGCTCAAATTCCAAACATAACCTCCATAGGCACATTTTCCAGTTTCACTATGAGCATACACAGATACACAGTAATGGAACATCATCACTGAATGAAAACAGAGCAATTTTTTCCTGTATTCTCCCCACAAAGCCCACTTAAAAACTATTTTCACAGAATTTCTGATCAGTTCCTCCAGTGAAGTTTTGTCTGGCCGCTGTCCTGGTGCATATTTTGGGTAAGGAGAGAAATAAAACAATGTAATAACACCTAGTTAAAAATAGAGAAAAAAATATTCATAGAGTCACGGAAACAATCTGCTGTTTGACAGGCGTTGAAAGAAAAATGTTGTTGAAAAAAGGGTGGCAATGACAGAAAAGATCCTGGGAAGATATCCAGAAGGCAAGGGGTAGTGCTGGATCAAGTCTGTAAAGCCATCAAAATAAAGAGAACAAAGGAGTGGAAAGCATAGAAGAAAAAAAAAAGGCGAAACCTGAAAGCAAGGATGGGGATGAGCTAAAACAACTTGATAAAAATTTAACTGTAGCAGATGGTTATGAAAATATATCAACGTATTGTTAATGCAGTAAGTAATAAAGAACCATGTTTTTACATACTGATTTTCACAACTTAAGTGTGAAGTTTCATAGTTAAGTGTATTATTTTGATTTGTCCTGGCTGAATGTGGCATATATGTAGGCAGAAAGACAGAAATATGCATTCTTTTCATCAGATTTATAAAGCTGTGTGTATGCATGGTTCTGTTTTATAAATCTCAGTCACTGAGGAACTGGCCACACGTACACAAGCCCCATTTCCACTTTCACAGTTATCCATAAATGGATGAAGACGCCCTTAACCAGCCATTTTCATATCAATTCGCTGCCTGCTCCAACAGTCTGTACTCCTGTCAATGAAACAAACGGGAAATAAAAAGTGCTGTTTCACTGATTGTGTTGCACAGGCAAGGTTCTCCAACAGCCAGAACAGCTGTCATTATGCATGATCATTATGCACAGCTGTGCAGCTCTTTATAGCGTCCATATCATTAATTCATCACATGGACCTGTAAACCAGCATCGGCAGTGATATCTCAGAAATGTAATCAGTGGTTAGTTTGTAGCGCTCATATATAAACTGACTTTACAAGATGTGACACATCTAAGGATAAAATTAAAATAATATCAACAGAAAAATAAAATACTCCTATGGAAATTAAAAGAATGATAAAATGAATCACACACAGTAATAAATCAAAGGTATACTATGCAGGATTTTCCTAAAAAACAACGTATAGACACACAAAAATCCCTCAGTCATCACTTATGACCCACTAGAAGTGTGTATTTATCTACAGATTCATCTTTTTTGCTTATTATTGCTGTTTTATTATTATTGTTATTGCTGTGTGTGGCGTCAGCCTTTAGGCAGAAGGTGTGTGGCCCCCAGCAAATGACATCATGCAGGGTGTGAGGTCGGGACTCGTAGCATAGCGACCAGGTTACATGGCTGTGTCCATCTCTCGCCTCTGCTCGGCTGCTCTCTGTCTCTGTGTCATGAATGTATAAAAAGCTGCAGGTCTGTGTGTCTGCTAGAGGGCAGGGCTGAGCTACACACAGGCAGAGCAGAGAGGCCACAGCAGAAAGGATGAAGCTCTGCATTCACACAAAATCTTGCAATGTGACACCTTCCTGCAGGGTTGTGCAGAGGTGTGGGCATGCTTATTTGTGCTTTAGAATGTAACTGCCATGAAACAATCAGAAAATAACGTTTTATTTATCTGATTCATGGCTTTATTCTTGCCAGTGCCTCTGGCTCCCTTCATTCACTCTCTAGCTTGCTTGACCACTGCTTCTCTCTCTCTCTCTGTTGCTCTGGTGTTGAGCTGGGAAGGAGGGGCCAACTTTGAATGCTGTGTTTACAAACACCAACTGACAAATCTTGCATAGTATAGCTTTAATAAATGCGCCTTTGATCAGCATTTTACCAATCTCGTTGTAAACGCAAAGAAAATAAAAATCACAAAATCAGGGCAGCTGGTTGTCAACCTAAATGAATAATATTTCATTAAAAGATTCTGTCTCTCACCTTATATTTCATCTCCGCCTCATCACATCACCACAGAAAGCTTTAGAAAATATGTGCATGCCTGGTCTGAAGAATGCATGAGGTGTGCACATTCTCATAGCACAATGGGCCTCATTCACTAATATGTGTGTAGAAATGTACACACAAAATAAGTGCCCACACAAAATTCATCCACCAGATCAGATTCATGACACGTGTACACCACCCAATTTTGTTCTTACCACTATGCGTATGTTAATGAATCAGAATCATTCTAAATTGACAGGCGTGTGCCTGCCATCAGTAATTAGCATACTACCACGCCCCCATTTCTCTATATAAGGAAAGCTCTGTTGGAGTGGTGCAGCTTTGGAGAGAGCTGTCACTCATTGCAAAGAGGGCCGGGATGGTAAAAATATTGAAAAACTTTACTGCTGGTGAAATGTGAATAGTTTCAGAAGTAGAAGCCAGAAAAGGCAGATTTGGCTGATAAACATGTCATTTGGAGCCTATTTGTGAATCCTATATACAGCCTGCATACCTGTTGCACCACTACCACACAGTACGTCTGTAACAAAATAAAATTACCAGCTGCATATATCACAGCCAAGTCTGATGGAGGAAATTAACTGGTGTCACATTCCAATATGGAAATTCTGATATATAAGCTATTGTCATCTAAAAGTGGGGACAGGACAATTTTAATATATTCATAAAATCATTACAGTTATTATGATGATTTATGGATTACAATGTCTTAGATATTCATTTTATAATTAGTAAATAGTATTATTAGCAATTTAACACTTAAATGTTGTATATTTAGGCCCAATCATTTTTTAAATAATTTTGGTTCTAATATGCTGTTTACATTGAATAAATATTGACTAAATCATTTTTTAAAGAGGATCTATTATGCTCATTCCAGCTCTAAATTTTTATTTTTTGACTCCACTAGAGTGGTTCTGCATGATTCAAAGTTCAAAAAATTCTTTATTTATCTCATACTGGCCCTTTATGCAGCCCCTCAATATACACAGTTTCTGTTACACTCCGTTTTAGCTCCTGTCTCTTTAAGGCCCCCCTCCCGATGAGCCCACTCTGTTCTGATTGGTCAGCTTTAGTATCAGCGGTGTGTAACTTTTCCGTCATTGCAAACCAAACATTTCCTGCTTTACTGCTTCAAATCAAAAGCTTTTAAATTACTAACTAACAGGAGACTTTTATTGTGAAGAATTTACAGGAAGTAAAAACATCACTGACACCGGGCGAAACAACAACATTTGGAGCTATTTTTCAGCGGATCAGTTAGAAATAACGCAGGGAGGACTAGTACAAGCATAAACAGCCACAGTGAGATGTTTTATGAAGAGCTGCAGACAACCAGTACACCTCCAACATGTAAACCATTTATTTTACTTTGCTGTGCTGTGTGATGGCGTTGTGGCTTGGCGTAACTTCTCCCGGAGCGGAGCAGCCAACTTGCGCACTGTGCACATAGCAGATGTCGATATAAAGAAATCTGTCACAAAATGATGTCAGCTCAGGCTGAAAGTAGAAAAAACCGTTGGAAACTGAGCGTTCAGAGCAGTCTGAAGCCAGGGCTCTCTGCTAACAGGGATGACTGCTATATACGTTTATCTCGTTGTTTGACACGACCACTTTTAACATGAACATCCGACATTGTGATATTATATATGTCTGAAAATAAGGAAATACGTATAATACATCCCATTTAAGACCGTGGGACGTTTATGATTTATGTGCACACATGGTCTAAGTCAGTTCTAAATTTGTTCACAGAGTAAGAACAATTCAGTAAGAACATATTGATGAATCCTGGATTTGTGCTTAAAACGTGCGTACGGCCCATTCTGTTTTTTAAAGCCCAGTTTATGTGCAGGAAATGATGTATGCATGTTTTTTGTGTGTACGCAATGTTTGTGCATGTTGCCCCTGGTATATGACAATAATTTATCTCCCATGTCAGAGTTTCACAACAGAAAGGCAGTGATCTTCCTTATGGTAAAACAAATGGGATGAGAAGTTGATGCACACTCAACCTGGCATTGGATAGTAAAGAGGAAAAGAAGGTGGTGGGGGGCAGTAAAGAGAGATGCCTAGCGGGTGTACAGATGTCTAGCAGTGGTGATATATGATGGATCTGTGAAAGTGGTGGTGTGAGCTGCCAGACAGTGGCTAAGTGATTAGGGACGTGTGGCGTAACCCTGCGCCATATTTAGCCACGGCGGGGTGCCCGTCCCCTGCCATCTCCCTGAGGCCCAGTGCCAGATGTCGAAAGCTGCTGCGGCACGCCTGGCAGAGCAGGTTGGCAGCAGGGTGGCACAGCAAGCCTGGGTACAGTGAGGATAACACCATCCCCTCGCCAACTGCTGTTCACTCACTCATTTGTAGAAATACACACTACAGTTTGGATCAGTGCAGTGATAATACTTATGTTTTATTCACATCTAGTAAAGTTACTGGCAACTCAGTGTGGTCCACTTCTCATAAGAGATTTTTAATGATATTTGACTAATTACATTTTTGTAGAAGTGATAAATACTACAGTGGTTATCTGTGGGAAGCCTCTACTTAAACTAATGAGATATTTGCATATTGGCTTGCCTGAGGATGGCACTGTCTTTCTGTCCAACGCTTTGGTCCTGATCAACTACTGGCCCAGATGCAAATGGATAATAACAGATGTGGATTCACTCTTGAAAATTATTCAACCTTACCTACAAACACACGTATCCCAAGGCTTTCCGATTCTACTTGATGAATTAACAGAGATGATATGAAAAGGAGACAAAGTTGAGGTAAATAACAAAAAATAAAAAAGAGCTGGAGTTGTTAGTGAGTTTTTAGATTAAGCAGAGTTGAACATGCCTGAAATCTGCATGTACATTGCGCCATTGGTTGTTTGTAGTAAATAAATACACAAACAGTCATCAAATTTGCACAGATATATCAAGAAGAAATTTGCTTTGTGTCCCATCTCAATGCTGCTCAACAGAGGACCTCTTGACAATATCTCTTGACATTTTGTCATGCATCCCAACTACTGAAAAGTTTTCATGTTTGGTGATTTGGAGAATGGAAACATATTCTACTGACATGCTCAACTCTGCCTGCATGAAAACATTAGCTTAAAGAAAGATGTAAACAACCTACTGTCTCCATCCTTCTGATTGGCAGGCTTCTAAAACATCTAACATTTGGTATGGACATGGACATATCATGCTTCCCAGATGATGAATCCTAATGTTATTGGTGCCCACCCAACTTTTCTATTACCACCACTATCGGGCCACAATTTCCACTTGCACAAGATATATAATTTAATTATTTGATAATTCACTACACACATGCATGCTCCTCTTCATTTTAGACAATCAGTGACCTTTTCTCCATTGTCAAGTTCATTTGTTCACTGGATATCTCATATTCTAGTAGAAAGATTGTAATGAAATTTGATGGGCACATTCATGCTCCAGATAGAATTAAATCTTTTGATTTTAACAAGCCCATGACCCTTCCTTACCACCCTCAGAAACACACTGGCTCTAACAATAACAAAATTATCTGTGAATCTATGTAATGATTATTTCAATAGTCATTTAATCTAATTGATTAATTGGAAAAAACAATCAATAATCATTTGGCCTATAGAGTGTAAAATAATACGCCACATGACCCAAATAATTCTAGAGCGCGAGTTCCACCCAGAATGTTCTGGCAGTGCACCACTTAGCTGTACCATGCTCATGGGTGTGTACTAGCCAGCTTAGCCAAGGTAGCCTGTTTACCCCGGTTACCTTGTAGTGTTGCTGCCATCAGATTGACAAGAACCAGTTCTGAGAGAGACATATAGTTAAAAAGTATGAAAGTAAAAGTAGCGGTATGGTCCCTCTGACTGATATTTAATCTCAAGTCCCTTGAGATTGAAATCTCTTTTCTGAGGGAGACCTGGCCAAGACAGCACCCCAGTTACAGTTTAAGTAGAAATAAAGCACAACAGATAGGGAATACGAACATCAAACACTCAAGGAAAAGACTAAATCCAGCTCAAATAAGGCAGCTGCAATTCTCAGTTACATGGACTTTTAACATGGCTTTAAATTTTTCCACATATTATTATATATGACATCATTAGATTATTAATACTGAAGCATCAGTGTGTAAACAGCATGTTACTGTTGTAGCTGCTGGAGGTGGAGCTAGTTTGAACTAGTTCACATACAGTTAGACCATAAATCAGAATAAAACATCTGTCAGCAGGTGTCCTGACTCCCTGCAGAAACAGGAATCTTGTTTTCCTTTTCCACTGCAGCACAACTAAACTGTTTCAGTAATAGTTTTGGCCAATGAGCCATTGTTGGATGTTTACATTTATTAAAATAAAAGACCAAAATGTTATTTTCTGCCTTTCTTTTTTTTCCTGCTATACCAAACCATGACCCCGAAACCAAGGTACATACTGAACTGTGGATTTTGTATACTGTTACACCCCTAACAGTTATAGAGCAAACCAAAATAGTTGACAGTTAAGTTTCTGTTGACTGACTAATTGAATAATTGACTAATCACTTCAGCTCTAATTATCAGTATGTTAGTTCTATCTGACACTTTTAAATTGTGGGTTGTGATAGAATGCAATAAACCACTACTTTGAGTTTAGTTTATCCTGTGTTTAATGAAGACATTTTAGTGAAATACAATATGTAAAAAGCTGCTCAAAAATGTTTCTCCACCAAGGAGACAGTCAAATAAAAAATATAAATAGAAAAAAGATCATGTGTTGAGAACATTGGCTTCCTTAATTGCCAAAATATTATCATCAGATTCCAAAAACCTCCATCATGTGAACCCTAATAAACATGTTAACATACAGGCAGACATACACAAACAGACACACATAGAAACAGTCTTAACTCACTGATCTCCCTGCAGATGTTGTGCTAACAAGTGTCCCCCAATTAGTCATTCTCTCTAGCTCTGCCTGCTCCCCCTTTTTTGTTCTTTCCTTCTCACTCTAGGACACTCTGCCGGAGGCTGACCAAGATAAAGTTTTGACTGGCAGGACCATTTGTTTTAATCAGGTGTTTGCAGATGCTTCCCTGACCTCCATTAGTTGAAGTTTTAATTGAAATTAACCCCCACTACTACCCCAATTAACCCACGTCCCCCATGACTGGCGCCCGCCCTCATCCCGAGCATCTGTTTCGGGACGGGGGGAATGGGAGACAGAGCGGGGAAGCAGAGGGGAGTGGGGGGTTAGCGCGACCGCCGAGGATGCAGTGTTGTCACCCGAGGAGAGGCGGCATCACGTCGAGTGCACGCCGACTGCGCCTGGCTCGCCATGAAGCCCCGGGGGGCCTTCTGTCTCTCTGTCTATGACATCCCAGCAGCGAGGCTACACATGGCTTAGTCTTGGCCAGCGGGAGGTGGGAGGGGGGAAGGGGTGGAGCGGGTAGGTAGGCAGAGGGATGGGCCCACAGGAGGGAGGAGGATGGAGATGTCCCACAGGGGGTGGGGGGGTTGGGGGGGGGGGGGGGGATGGGAAAGTTGGGAAGATGAGAGAGTGGAGAAGTAGTCGAGGATGGGGGAGAGAGAGGGAGGGAGGAGGTAATTACTGTACAGTGTGCTTTCTATCTTAAGCTCTCCTGCTGGAGATAAGAGTGTGTGGATAGAGTGCGGAGTGTGTGTGTGTAGCCTCCAGCACCTGTTTCCTTGCCTGTAGAAGGTCTAGAATAAGGAAGCTGTCAAAGTGGCCCCTCCAGCCCTGAGCTGAGACTATTGAGTGTGTACACACACACTGAAGTATCATTGTTTAGCCTTTCTCCATGCCTGGAGAGTATTTGTACAATTAGAGCTTTAAAGTGTCTACAGTCAGAGCACAAATGTACAATCAGTGTGACGGTAAAAATATGGACCACTACTGTGACAGCAGCAGTTTAAAGGGATATTCCATCAAAAATTTACATTTTGCCTGTGGGATGTAGGAGGCTTTAAAAAGTTTGTATCGTGCTCCCTCGGAGAGGACAGCAGCTGCAGTCAGGTTGGATTCACAGCAGTTACATTCCAGTATTGACTCAATGTGATAAAACACCCACAGTAACTTCTAAAACCTCTCCTGCAGCATAATCCATTCATCTGTTGTTAATCTACATTATAGTCAAAAGATTTTCAATGTATTCCTTTAAATATGTCACATAAAAAGATAAACCTCAAATGCAGAAACTCTGGAATTTGGATTGAAAACCTATTATTTTGTGTTCTGACGATTAAATTAGTGATGAATCAGAGGTCTTTAAAATTGATACATGTAGTATTCAACTATTGGTAATTCTTACCATGTATATTTGGAGAAATGAGTCTTATGACCAACATTCAAACCTCTACTGTACCTCAGGCAGACATTTTTACATTGTCAGGCATGATTTGTGGCATCTTTAGTACGCAGAAACTTATGTGATCAAAGTAGGTCAGCTGCCAGAAGCCAGTTTTCTGATGTTAATCATTATAACCCAGGTGACTTTGCTGCTTCCATCAAGTCTGGCTCACACATCTGCAGGAGAAAACATAACAAGCTCTCAAACATCATATATTCATTTTTACAACTCAGTGGCCTGGTTGAGTGATTGGCTTAAGTGACTGCCATATGCATTATTATTTAAAGAGGTACTGTATGTGCCATTGAGCTTGGAGACCTCTTTTGAATGGAAGACATGCAAAACAAATCACACAACGATATCAAATAGACCAAAAACAACAGAGACAATTACCATTTGAGTCATTTACCACAGCACTTCTTCAATTTAGTTTTCTTCTACAGAATATTCCAGTTGGCTTCAGAGAACATGAAGCTTTGTCTGAGCATTAGACATAGGTGTGCTGAGATACATTGACAAAAATAAAACATATTTACCCGGGAAGGCTTTTTAAATAAAAATATACCAATGAATGAGACCACACACAACTCTGAAGCGTACCACTCAAGCACAATGATAAGAGGTTTGAATTAAGTTACAAACCTCAAAGGGCTGTGGATCTATATCTGATACATGCAGAGGAACTATGCTGCATTTATAACTTTTTCATTATCTAATAATCCTTGTTGCCTAACTCCCTGTTGATTCTCCTACTTCTGCTGCTCATTTCACCACTGGTTGAAATAGAATATCTTTTTCCTCCTCTGTATTTTTCATAAAAAACACACAAAACAAAAGAGTGCATCAGTGTCCTACCCTTCACCTGACAAAGACAGAATCAACTAGAGGGCATGGGGTTGAGGGTGGGAAAAGGTGGAGGTGGATGTGGTGTTGAGGGGGTTAAGGAAAGGGGCTGTGCAGGGATGGTGCCCTGTGAAGGACAAAAAGGTGAAGACCTGCCCCCTGCCTACTGTCACCATCCAGAGCCATCCCTCATATAGGACCCACCAACGGTGGCATGTCCATCCTCCACACACACACACACACACACACACACACACACACACACACTCACACACACACACACACACACACACACACACACACACACACACACACACACACACACACAGGAACTGTGCCACTGTAGGCCTCTGGTCTCCAGCCAGACTCTGCAGAGTCTCTGTGTGTGTGTGTGTGTGTTGGCTAGGGGGTGTGGAGTGTCAGTCCCAGGGTGGAATATACCCTTGAGCAAGGTGGTATTACACTGTGGCTCTCTCCTTAGCTTGGCTATTCCTGCTATTAGCATCATAAATGATAAGATGTGACTTTTTTCAGCTAAAATACTTCATATATCAAGCACAACAGACAAATAGATTACAGTTTCAACAAAATGTTAATGTTATCAAAGCCAGATTACTCCACAAAGAGACTGTCCTCCGTGGGTGCTCAGAAGCTTGGGAACCCACAGGTGATTGTTAGCAACAGGGAAATTATACAGTGGGGTGACCACATCAGGAGAATATTGTAGTAACATAGTCCACTGAAGATGAACAGAGATTTAGTTATGGTGTCAAAGCAATTAGTGCTAAGTGTCAGATAGAACTGTGTCTATTCTTGCAGTATATTATTGTACATTTACTGTATATACTGTATATACTGTATATACTGTATAATATAAATATAATATTGGTTCCCACACTGGTGGTTGCAAGATCACGAGACAATAGAAAAAAACATTAATACTACATAAAATTTGATTTGTTTTCTGTAAAGTCCTGTAATGTTTTTTACACTGGAATTTGTTTTTGGGCCCCTGAAAATGTTAATCAGCCGACCACCTGGTAACAACCAACAGACACATGCATGAGATATTCTAAGGGGTCACTTGCCAAAAAGGTTGGGAACCATTGCTCTTGGAGAATGAATGTTAAACAAGCACGCATTAACTTTCAAACAGGCCACTACAGTGAGTTAACAGGTGTAACCCTGTCCATTAACAACAATAAAAAGTACAAAGGACACAGGTAGAAGTTATAGCCACTTGTAGTGGCCAGTTTTAATAATAGCAACACCAGATGAGTGTCTGATTAAATGTACTTACTGGTAGATTTCATTACTTTATTACATATGTTTAGAGAAACCCACTTAATTTTTGCACTGACTGTTCTCTGATTTAATGTATTTCGTTGTAGTTTGGTTATCTATCCTCTTTCTGTCAAAATTAACACGTTAACTTTTGAATTAATTATCACGTTTTAAGGCATTAAAAAATTAACAGGATTAACACATTACTGTCTTTCAGAGGCCACAGCTGGCTCAGTATTAAAGATAGAGTGAAGATACTGGTATCATATGAAACTACATGACCTAAGGCATGGTTGGTACCAACCATGTTAGGTTATTTATAGATAGGTTAAATTTTGGCAAGGGAAAGGGGTCCCTTTGAACTCTCTCTGTCTCTCTGTGTCTTCCATGTGTGAATCAGAATCTTTCCTTGTTCTTGTTTCATATTTGCATGGACTATTGTGGCCTTTGAAATTCAACTGGCACTTGAACATGGAACATATTTATTGTTGTTAAATAACATTTGTATTAGTACATATAAGAAATAATGGACTTCTAAGCTGATATCTAATTTTAATGGCCTTGATGGTTTTGAAATTCAACTGGCACTTTAACATATAGGCCTGAGTTTTGTTATTATTTCTGTTAGTGCACATAAGAAATAATATGACAGTCAATGGCCTTGATGGTTTTAATGGAAATCTGTAGTTCACAGGAGAGAATCTGTGTTCAAAGTTAAAAAGATGCTATTAACAATAGTACTTGTATTTAAATATACTTCCTTGGTGTTGATTGTTACATTTTAATATCCATTATTACAAGCTTCAATATTAAGAAGAAGAAAAGAAATTAATCATGACTAATCACAGCAAATTGTGATTCCCAAAACTCTAAACACACTCATCTTCACAAACTTCAAACTTCGTTGTCAAAACCAAACCCTCCACTAAAAATCATGTAATCTGGAAGAAGGAACACAAGAAGAAAAAGATACCAAGGGCTGAAAGAAGAGCTCGAAAAGATGTGGGGAGTAAAGGCAGCAGTGGTGCCAGTGGTAATTGGAGCACTAGGGGCTGTAACCCACAAACTGGGAGAGTGGCTCCAGCAGATTCCAGGTACAACGAGGTCTCTGTCCAGAAGAGCGCAGTCCTAGGAACAGCTAAGATACTGCGCAGAACCCTCAAACTCTAAGGCCTCTGGTAGAGGACCCAAGCTTGAGGAGGACACACCACCACCACCCCCCATGGGAGGGGTGAAAGAGGGAATTTTTATCTCTTTTTAACACAGAGCTGTATTCCATCTGACTGATTCGGTCTTTTTTTGATAGTAGCCAGACAGAAAGCAATGTGAATGAGAAGCAACAAAGGTCTCCAGCCACAGTTGAAACAGAAACATTTCACATTACAGAGCCTTAGACCACTTGGGCATGGGGTAATCAAACTTGGATTTTATATTAACTATGACCACAGTCTCTTCTTAACCTCGCTGTTTGGAAGGCATTGACACACATTTTGTCGTTTAGATATGTGCCCTTTGGGCATGTTGTCTTCCCAATGGAGGCCCCAGACATCTCATATGGTTTGTTTTGGAAGGCAATGACGAACCTCCATGAATTCTTCAAATGAACCTGTGAGAAAGCTGTTACACAATGAAAGGAGCAGAGAATTGAATATTGTTTAAAGTGGATGTAGAGTCAGATCCATGCACAGTTTATGTGGACCTCCTGCACACATAGAAACACATACACACACACACACCTTCTCTATTTAATAGATGAACTTACCTGCAGATGCTTTCCCTGTTCTTGGAATGAATCCCAATCAGGGGTTCCCATCGCTGCGGCTACATCCATCGAGGAACAAATTACAGTTGGGGATTAGGATTGGGGAGGGGGGGACAACCCAGTGTTTTATCAGTGGGGCCGTGTTCCGTCTGCCGAGCCGCTTATATTTCAGGTAAACATAATCCAGATTCGGCTCTGGCGGGGGTAGATTCAATTAAGATACAGAGACAACTTTGTTAATGCGGCCGTATCTTAATACCCTGGCCACAGCTTGTAATGAATCTGGGCTCAGGGTGGGAGCTGGGAGTCAGGGACAAGGGAAGAGGACTGAGTGTGACAGTATCCTGTGGCGGTAGCTGCTGGAGTTACAGTCATCAGGCCAAGGCTTGTACTGTATGGGTGGGGAAACTTTAAAATGCTGAGTGTTTTCAGGTTTGTCTTCTTAATTCACATTAGATTTGATTACAAGAGAGAACTTCTGATACCATTTGTGTTTCCTAGTTATTTTATATCAATGAATCAGGCTTTTTAACATGGTTATACTGATTGATCACTCCATTTCTGTGAGTTATGCAATGTTTAAGTCCCACAATATGAAATAATGAATGGAAATGCTTACCCTCACTGATACTCCTGCGATACAAAAGTTTATCGGTTAGGCAATGCTTTGACTTTTAACTCAGTCACTCCTAACTCCATCTTTTTTGATTTCAAGACCATAAACTTTGATGACTGATTAGTGGTTTTTGCAGTACACCTATAAGACAAGAGTGAGATGAGAAAAACAATATCAATTTCATGTCTGTGTGTGAAGTACAGAACTGGAGCCAGGATATGGTTAGCCTAGTTTAACAAATACTTGAAACAGGTAGTCTGACTCTGTCCTAGTTCAAAAACACACCTGCCGGAGCATCTAAAGCTCGCTAATGAACATTTTTGGCTTGTTTGTTTAGTCCCTACCCAAACATGGTTATAGGGGGCGTTATCTGCTGTAACTATATACTGATATGCACTTCTGTGTGGCATCTCTGCATTTCTGCAGTGTGGGTTGCTAGATATAGTTGGTGAGCACCGGTTTGGTCTCTATACAGGCCTATACAGGCAACCTCAATGTGACTGCAAGACTTAAGGAAGCTGCAGACAGTCGTTAAGCAAAAAGTAGTTCCAGCATATAACTCCCTCTACAAGCAACAGTTTTAAATTTCTATTTAAGTCAGGATTAAACAAACCAGATGCAACGTGTAAACTAGTGAACTCCGAGTTGTCGGCAGACATATTTTTGTCTTTTTGGAGAGCACCAGCCCAGCCATTTCATCTGCCTCCAGTCTGCTAACCTAAGCTAACCAAGTTTTGGCCTCGGCTTTATATTTAACAAACAGACATGAAATTGATATGTATCTTCTCATCTCATGCTCAGAAAGAGAGTGGATAAGCAATATAAATTGGTTGACAAGAGACACAACATACCAGTAGAGTTGGTGTATGGAGTTTTGTATTACCAATTTAGGCTTCTGAGAGCCATTTAATAAAACCTTTGAAGGCTTGCAAACTCAAATCATGATAAAATTTAGAGAGTGTATTGAATGAATGAATGTTAAATTTCAATTGAAAAAAAAAAACAGAAACCCCAAAGTTCAGCAAGCCTGAACATAACATGAAAATATAACAGATGCAACATTTTTTTGAAAGTCACAATGACCTTTAGCATCTCTTGGAAAATGCCATCAATAGAACAAACAAAGAAACAAACAAATGAATGAACAAATGAACAAACAAAAATTAAACAAAAGAAACCCAAATCCAGAAATGCATATGGCACGACAGCAGTTTAGCACATCCAGAGTGAAGAAGTAATCATTATTGCTGGAGGGAAAGTGGAATCATTCTTGAATTACAGCAGATTCACATGCACAATGTATTAGAATATTTTACTTTATTGTTGTACTGTCCTCTTCTTAACTAACATACACCAGCTGGGAATCCAATTTCCAATTCAAACCTACTTTGCCCATTTTCATAGGCAGCAGTGGTATTAGGATATGAATTGACAAGACTATCTATTTTAAGTCTACTGTCACTGTTGACATAACAACTTTGCTTAAAGCTCTGTATGTAGCTAAAGCCAGAATTAAGTCAGTAAAAATTCTTATTTTCCCACCCATGCTGAAACAACAATTTGACATCATCTGATTTAGTGAGCCAACAGATGAAGACATTTCCTGAATAGCATCTACAAGAACTGCACAATCCCAAAGCGTGTTTGGTCTTTAAGTCTGGGTCACTAGCTCAACAATCCTTCCTCAGTATCAGCTGAGAGACAGCCACCCTGAGACCCATGTGGTGAACAGACGGCCTAACCAGAGCATATCTCATCCCTCTGGATGTTAATATTTATTGACGGCACTAGGCTGGTGTTAGAACATTAAAAAGGGGATCGGGAAGAAGGGCTCTGCGGACTTAAGCCCTGGGAGGCCACGGCGACTCAAAGTCTTATTCAGATGATGTGCCGTGAGATGCTTGTCCTTGAAGAAAGGGAATTAGTGTCTGTGGAAGTCAAAGGGAAAATAGAGAGAGTGAGAGAGAAAGAGTTGGGGGGGCTGAGAAAGACAGGGAGAGGGAGAACGTGTATGACAGGAAAATGTGTGTGTGGATTTGCGAACGTGTGTTTGCATGCATATGCGTGCACATGCCCGTGTGAGATAGAGCGAAACAGAGAAAGGAGGGAGAGAAAGGCAAAGCAAGACGTCTTCATGCGGGGAGAGATGATGCAAAGAGCACTGGCTGGTACAAAAGTGCTACCACAGGACCGAGCAGACAATCCCCTCTCCAGGAAACGCAGATCAAAGTGGATTTAAGTAGTCAGGACTTGTTCCGTGCAGTTCCAACCAGCAGTCTCGACCCTGTAGCCATACTTTTCCTCTCTGTGTTAAGATCAGTTAGGAGGGGTGACGAAGCTCCAGAATTGAGTCACGGCAAAATTTGACGGAGAGGCCCAGGCGTTCCTAAGAAGCAGCGATGCTCTGTGAC
Organism: Thunnus maccoyii; assembly: GCF_910596095.1. Lineage (NCBI taxonomy): Eukaryota > Metazoa > Chordata > Actinopteri > Scombriformes > Scombridae > Thunnus > Thunnus maccoyii. The sequence continues at coordinate 2,654,250 of NC_056538.1, read as the reverse complement.
ATTGTGGAGTTTGTGTAGGTTACTTGTCATGGCTTGGAGGTGCTGGGAAATACATTTTAATCACATTACAGTATATATATAAAGCTGACTACAACCTTCAAGGCCTCCAGTGTTTTTAACCGTCTCTTAAATGATATTATTGTTGGTATAGCTGTCTGCGGCACTATATAATAAAGTACAAGAAATCAAGGCATTATTGTCTGTATTAGTGAGATGGTTTGCATGAGTACTCTGAATCTTAATTACTGTTAAAAGACAGAACACTTGCTGCAATGCTCTGGTTTTGAACATGACTCCTCCATCACCAATGCCCAATTGCGCATATGTACAATACAGTTTTATGGACTGTAGTGTTTTCCCAAAGGACAAATTCTCCCCTAGAATCCTCTTTCACTGACATCTACATACACTCCACGCATTTCAGGGGTTATGTTGTGAACTGCTGTGATTTACTTCCCAACCTGTCAACTTCAGTTATTGATTTTCTACATATCTAGACATAAAAAAATCCAATTTTGTAAATGTTGGGGAATCTTTGTCATCATGATTAGAGTAATAAATATGTACAAACATTGACTTTTAGTAGGAAACTAACGGTGGTAATGGCTCTTTTGACCCATCCATCCACCCTGACCTCCTCCTTACTAGGTTTTGAGGTTATAAAACAATATCATGCTATGTCCGCCATTGTTTTGGACAGTCAAGAGTTATAATTCACACTAGAGATCAAAGGAAACACAGGTTGTATTTAGAATTTGAAAAAATATCTGAAGCTGTTATTTTCCTAGGGAGGACAGTATTGCCAATTAACTATTGTGACCTGAATGGCTGATCACCCCAATCAAATTGGCTAATTTGCTTTCTTTTTTCAAACTGAAAAAATTTGCTTGTTGTTCTGGAGAGGTCAAATTTATCTTGAACATTATCCACCACAGTCAGTTTATGAATAAACTTAAGGTGAAGATCATGCCATGCAGTTGCAGAATCATTTTTTGTTTAATTAATCCTCTGTTTAAACTGTTGTTCACATAATTAATAGCCTGATAATTAGCCTTACGTAGCCTGATTGAATTGCCATATAGTTTGTCGGGTAGCAGTTGCTAGAGCAGTTACAACAACGATCAAAGAAATATGTAGACTTAAAAGAGGTTCATGGATATCACTAGTTAGCTAGCTACCTATGTAGACAGATGATTTCTCCATTCTTAATCCTGCCTCCAAAGCTCTGATTGGATGATTGTTTCTTCAAATGGCAGAATGGCCTTACACAGAGAATCTGGAATAAGGCTAGAATATTGGGGAGTTTGGAGAAACCCCAATCTTTTTACCATCCAAACCACTTGTCACTTGCTGATTGGTTTGTAGGCTCAATTGATTTGGATATCTTCCAAAGTATATTGTCCATTTGTCCAAAGATGGGGCCAGTTGTTTGCCTGTGCTACTGAAATGTTAACAATGAATTTCCTGACATTTTAACTACATATTATAGACAATGATAGTACATGCAGTATAGAGAAAACAGACACATTCATTGCTTTCACACTACCTAGGCAGGCTATGCATACAGTAGACTGTACATCTGTAAGTATAAGAAAGATGTGTAAGAAGTCTGCATTAGAAACAAGAAGTGGCAGAAGATTATACATCTGCACTGCCTCACATTTAACAGAGGACTCTATTCTGCACAGTACAAGCTGGCACGACAGCATAGAGATAGAGCAGAGTATAAGGACTGGGGCTGCAACAGAAACACAGATAGTGAACAACAGAGACGGCTGAAAAGGCTGATAGAGACAGTATAATGTTGGGAGAGGGGAAGCCAACAGAATGCATATCAACAGAGGAAGGGGAGAAATATAAGAGGAAGAAGCAAAGACGAGGACACAAGGAGGGAAGGAGGTGATTTATTATTTGTCTTGATATATGGTGTGATCACAGACATTCAATTTATTCCCGAGCGAGGGTAGAGCAGTGACAGTGGTGGCGTGTAGGTATGAGTGGCCGTCAGCACCACAGGGAGAAAGATGCCAGTCTCCCTTCTCCGCTCTACAAACTCCCCTCAGAGCAGGCCTGTTACTTTCAAAACCTCTATCCTTTCTCTGTCATCTGCATGCAAGAAAATGATTATTAAAATATATTTTAGAATCAGTTGTGAATTTAACTGAGGCTGTTGTAGGTGAAGGTCAATGTTGTACCATCAAAAACTTTTACTCTCTCCAAGTTCACTTGAGGTCTGTAAGTGTTAGCTTACCTTAAGCAGTGCTGTACAAGCCCTGATTCACCTGCTCTGCCCTGGTCAGTACTAGTGAAAACCAGGGGTGGGCCCTGCCATGAAATTTGGTTTTGATTCGATACCAAGTAATACCAGGGCTGGAATCATGATATTGATACTGATACTTCTTATTATTAAAAGCAATTGATGTCACGAATTTCTTTTTGTGATTTTTTTGTGTGGATGACTTAATCCCAAATGTTAAAACTCAAGACAGCTGGTGAACTTGCAAAGTGATCACTGCACTGAGTACATGTCATTTAACATGGTACGGATGCATTTGAGGCTAGTATAAATATTTAAAACAATTATCTTTTGGTCATTAACAATTTTTGTGAAAAAAAAAGGTTCACACTTTTGTAATTTTGTCAAGCAAATCGCTATTGTAAATTGTTTTTTAAAACAGTTTAATATGAGTTTTTTAGATCTCATTAGATACAGACCATGCTGAGTGGCTGATACCTGTTTTTATTTAAAATCCACTACCACCTGGTCCACTCTTGTCTCTATCCCCAGGATGAGGACCACACCCTCCGTGCTAGGGCATTCTCAAACCCTGCATGTGTCAACTTATTCTTAGAGCACTTCATCTCTAAGAAACCATGCCTGGATCCTCCTTAACCCCCACTGTGAGCTCCTCCACACCCAGGAGAGAGAGGGCAGAATCTCCCTCAGTATGACAAGCTTGTTCTCCCTTGCTGTCCCCAGGTGGGTTATCCTCTGAGAGCAAACCCCAGGAACATCACTCCACCCCCCGTCATAACTCCCATCTCATGGAAGCAGATGGGCGCAGTTCTCCATACATCTTTCATTCTACTGTAGTTGCTGCAGAGATAGTTTCAACTTTACATTCTGACCAGTTGTGAGTCTGTAGAAAGGATAACAAATAAGATTACACATGGTCCTAACCAAAGAGGTATGTTCCTCTTCCTGCTACCTCTGCCAACTGCCACCCAACATTAAGCCAAGATCGAGGGAATTCATTACAAATCAACCCCTCACCCTGTTTCCTATGCCCCCACCCAAACCCAGCTCAAACTGCTTGCATCCTGTAATCCGACAGATTAATGGCAGAGCATGAAATGTGGCGTTTACGTCGACAAAAGTTAAATGTTGTAGGGAGGGAGGGGCGGGCTGGCTTTGGCGTGTGGATTACGCCCTGCGAAACCCCCTTAATGCCAGTATAATTTGATGGAGCTGCCAATTTGCTGTATGCGCACTCTCTCTGCCCCACTTACAACCCCCCTTCCCACCCACTCACCCACCCACCCCCCCACCAAAACCAAAGCCGACTTTGCTGCAACACTTCTGAGGAGGATCTGAAGTTCGGAGAGGCGGAGATACACGTTGGGAGGAGGGACAAGCAGCCACAGATGCTGCCTGGGATCCCTACCTCCCCCAAGCTTAAGATCACAGTGCTAATGTCATGGCAGAATTTATGTCATGTCTGGATTTACATAATCTGAGTCAAAGGTACCACAGGTGTAGATGCTAAAGTGAAACCTGGTAGAAAAAATATTACTAAGGGGTCATCTTAAATGCTACTTGTAGCATTCTAATGCCAAAGTTTGATACACTATAATTACCATAAACAAACAAGATCATCTAGAGACATTTAATCATACATTTTTTCACCACAAAATCACACCCTGTCAGTGTCAAACTTTGTCAAAATTTGTCAAACCAGAACGCCCAAATATCCTACACAGGCTGCTGTTTGTCCAATGTCTGTTGATGATAAATATCCATAAATCAACTTAGAAATATAGATATATGTTTTATTATACATATAAACATTTTAAGAGTCTATAACCATGCTAGCGGAGTTTTACTTTGGTACAGCAGCACTTTGAGTTAAATGCTAATATCAACTCGCTGACAGTGATAATGTTAACATGTTTAGCAGGTGATGTTTACCATGGTCACCTCAATGCTAATTAGTACTGATCACAAGGTACAGCTGAGGCTGATGGGAATGTAATTATTGGTAACACTTTCTATGAAGCCCATGTCTATAATGCATTATGAACATACTTATAATGTGTTATAATCTGCTTATAGTGCTGTATAATCATAGTTATAAACACTCATAAATACTCATAATGCTTTATAACAATAATCATAACACATCATAAAGCATTTTATAATGGCTTATAAGGTCAAGTATCATAATATTTCATAATTGCTCGTCACTCACTGATATTTATAACTGATGTATTATAATTGTCATAGTTGTAATACATTATAATCATTTTACAATGCATTATAATCACTGTTATATTGCATTATAATGTCATTATAAGGTACTCTAAGTAGTCACTGGGTGCTTTAAGTAAAGTGAGAAAAATATCATTAAATCTATCGGCTCTTTTATACAGAGATCCCGCATTATAGCTGTAAAGAAGATCCATCATTAAACCGCCTCTGCTTTTTTACACTGAACCAAACAAAGCCGGCAAAAGCACCCCCTGTGTGCTTTCACATAGCATGCCGGTGTTCTGGATTCAGAAGCATGACGTGTAACACAACAGTGTCAGCTCCCTATCTCACTGTGCCGGCTGTTCCTTGATCCAGCTCTGTGACTACCTCTGTAGCCGGCTTATTAGCGGAGCAACTCTGCCCCCCGACTCCTTGTCTGTACCTTTTATACAGAACAGTGAGGTGGAATAAAGGTGCAACGTTCCCACCTTGAACAGGCTGTGTAAAGGGGACTTGCGTGTGGTGAAGGAAGGTTCCCACATTGGGTCTTGAACCACAGACGACTATGCTAACCAGTCAGCCAATGAATTAAGCCATTGGCCAATGGCCAGCGTGTCTAGTCATATGGGGTCATTACTCTCTAGAGGGCATGTGCCTGCACCGTGACACTATGCAAGAACAACACACAAAATGTTGTAAAATTAATTTATGTATTTAACGGATCAGAACAAAAATTGAATACTTGAATACAATTTGACACATGACAGAGATATTCCTGAATGTAGGTACATGTGTGAATAGCGAAAATCACCAGCAGTGGCTGAAAGGTCATACCAGTAATTTACCGGGAACTATTTGTGAAAGAGGCAACAGATTTAATGATATTTTTCTCACTTTACTTAAAGCACCTAATGACCACTCATAGTAACTTGTAATCACATTATAATGCATTATAACAGTGATTATAATGCATTGTAAAATAATGTATTGCAACTGTGAGAATTATAATACACTATGATCCTTATGTCATTAAAAAATGCTTTTAATGTGTTATGATTATTGTTATAAAGAATTATGAATATTTATGAGAGCTTATAACTATAATTATACAGTGCAATAAGCAGATCATAATGCAATATAAGCATGTTTGTAATGCATTATGGACATGGACTTCATAGAAAGTGTTACTTAATTATTTTTGCAGGTATTTGGTCATGAATTAAATAATTGGATACATTTATTTATTTAGTTTTAACTTATAATGGATCTATATGAAAAGTCAGGGGATCACCAAGGATACTACGGTTCATGCTTAGGGGAAGATGAATGTTTGTACTAGATTTCATGGCAAACCATCCTGTAGTTGTTGAGAAATGTAATTCTGAATGAAAAATGCCAGCCTGCCTGATTCAGTGGATGAAAAGTGCGAGGCTCAAGGGGCTCACCAAAGTCACCAGGATTGATCCTCTGAGCATTGTGAATATCAGTGCCAACCTTCACACGATCTGGACCAACTTAATCATCTAAACAACCGATACTGCCATCCTAAGAGCGGACTGCTAGCATGGCTAAAAAGGCACTCATCACAGATCTAACCTCACCAAAAGCATGGTGGCAACTGTAGTTCCAAAAACTGAAACACTTTAGCTGTGACCTAGAACCTGGAACATGTATAGTACCATTCATATACCAAGTGATGGCATTTGTTGGGAAAGATAGGTACTTTCCCTCCATTGAGTGGTACCAAAAAAAGTTGTTACTTGCACAAAAACCTCACTACATTGACACCACATGCTTATTTGCAGGTGAGCTGGTCCCATCTGGTGAATGTTTTTCTGACTAGTTTTGATTTTATAATAGAACTCTATGTTAGTTTAACATAGTTTAGTTTTTTCAGGAAGGCCTACTTGGGTCCAACAGGAGTAAAACACAAACTAGTTGCTCTTGATACACAAGCAAAAACGGTCAAATTTGATGTTTTTAATGACACATTTAGTTGTTCCTCCATATACAATGCAGCATGTCTTCTCCAATCCAATTCCATTGTTTTGTTGACTCACATTGGTTCAGTCTTGAAAAAAGTCTTCAGTTTGAATGAATACATATTTGTCACTGTGCTCATAGCAGAAGGAGGGGCTATACCCCATATGTGAAGCACTGTGATCAGAGTTCTTTGGATTAAACAGTAGGTGCGTCACCACCAACCATACCAATTTGTCACTAAATGCTGTAGGAATCAACACATTAATGTTTCTCCCCGTGGTCTGAAAAAGTAGTTCAATTTGTCGCTAGTTAATTTCGAGAAATTAATTTGCCTTGGGAGTCTTATAAATCAGTAAATCTAGCAACAAAGTTGGCAACAGTGGTTTCTGCACTGACTGAGTTACAAAACTTACAGAGTCTCTAATGGAGGAAGAAGCACACAACCACTGAGGAAACTGACTTTAAATCTGACTGTAAATTCCACTTCAAAGTTTTCTTGTGGTCTATATTTTCTCCAACATAACTTAACAATTCTATGTTATATCAGAAACAAAACATCATTATAGTTACTACACTGACCTAAAATTGATCCAGAATATGAAAGTGAATTCATTCAATCTGCTGAATGTATCTAATGACTTCTAAAAAGTCAACCCATAATGTAGCAGCACAGCAACAGAATTTCAAGCTCTCTGACTGGATATATCCTCTTGCACTGCTACTTGGGATTCATCATTGACTTCTCTACAGAAATTATGCATGCAGTACATTTGACTTTAGTATTTTAAACTTTGTTTTTATCTTTTTAACTTTAACCTTTTTCAGCACATTAGTACTGATGATTCAACAAAGAACTTCAGTGAAGAGAGTGAAAATATTCCGTTGACCAACATTGTCATTGTTACATTTGGCAAGAGGTTATGAGTAAGTGTGATTTTAAGTGTAATCATGATATATGCATGTTATCTCCACCTTCACTCCTAGTTTCACTCCCATTCGAGATTTGGAAACACTCCATCTAACCTAATATTGTCTAGGATATATCCCACATTGGTACTCTGTAGAAGAGAGGGGGTAAAAACAATGGTCTTGCTTGTTTAGAGTAATTACACCAAGATATCATGATGAATTTGTCATCTTTCATCATCTTTAATTTTAAGACTGTGTACTCACTGATGGTAAGGTCAAATGATTAAACTAATTTAGAAATGTGATTTCATGCAGTGATTCCTGAAAGTGAAGTTTGAACCTACTGACCCTCCACCTACGGTACATCACTGGTTATGCATGCTTCAGTGCATGTTTACAACATTTGTGAACTTTGACTCTAGGTCTAAGGCCATCTATCCACCCTCCACCCCAAACAAAGAAAAAAAAATCATGGACCTAAACATATGGCTATGATCAAAGCCATCTACCACAAAGTGTACTGTGCTAAGCGGCTGCGTAATACATTACAACTGACTCACCGAGAGGACCAGATGTCAAAAGAGCAAGTTCACAAATGCTCTCCTAAATGTCACCAGCCAGCCAAATCCCTCCCATCCTTCAATAGCAACAATATCCCTGGAAGTCATCACCACTGTAACTTGTACATAGCAAGACAATAAAAAAAACCCTGTCAGTAATGAAAAATATTGTTTGTGTGAGTAGATGTACTGAAAATAAAGGTGGATTTTGCTTTCAACATGTTTTGTCTTTTGTTTTCCAAATAATATGATCCCAAGAATCTGATCTCGATTTCGATAATAACTATGGTCGATGATCAGAATCAAACCAGTAATGTCTGAATGATACCCAACCTTAAAGGGGAGGATGGGTTGGCTAAGGTTAATGTCGGGGGATATGAGTGAGCCTCTGTGTGTGTGTGTGTGTGTGTGTGTGTGTGTGTGTGCGTGTGTGCGCGCGTGTGTGTATATGTGTGTGAGGGGGGGGGGGGTCTAAGGCTATGAGGTTCAGAGTCAGGTCAACAATACTACTTTTACCTCTTGAGCTGTGTCATGATCAGGACATGGTTGTCTAAGCTAATCACACACCACACATACACACACAGACACACACAGACACATTTGCCAGCAATTCTATCAGTGTGTGTGCATGTCTGACACAAGTAGAGGCAGGTCAGATCCAATCAGTGTGGTGTAGTCCTGTTCTCTGGCTCACCACAGCCCACCTCCCTGAAATAATACTCATAATTCATGGGGAGGAGGAGGAGGGAAGTGGGAGGGTGGAGGAGTTTGCTCTTTAGCATCATTCAAAGGACATTTCCAAACTATTGCTCAAAATGACAGAGGGAAGCATGGGGGTGTGTGAAGAAAAGGGGCAGGGGGGTGGATGGTGGTGGTGGGGGTGCTCGGAACAATCACACTCATTCACACCTCCGTTGCCAATCCCTTCATCCCCACATCCCTCCCATCCCTCCCCCTCCGAGTCCACCAATTAATCGCAGTGAAAACATGTCTGATTGAATCTTTTCAAGCAAATCCTCAGGCTTGGGCTTTTGTTGGTCCACTCCTTGTCAACATCCATTAAAACAGGCCTTTAATGCTCCCGCCCCGGCCATCTTCCCCACAAAATATGAAGTGAGAGATGGGGAGGGGGGGAAAGGAGAAAAAAAAGAGTGAGAAGGGAAACAGGCGGGGGGAAGGAGGGGTGGAGGACAAAAACCTCCGGCGCAGACTGATCCCACTGTCTTCAACTTTAATCAACTGTATGCTAGACCGCTCTTCATCCTCCCTCTCCCTCTCTCTCTTTCAGTCCCTCCCAGTGTCTCTCTCTCCATCTCTCTCTGTTTCCCTCTCTCTCTTCCTCTGTCTGCCCAATAATGGGCTGTTTGTAATGCAGGAGGCGAGCTCCACATCAATCATTCGCCCCAGTTTTCACCCCCCCACCACCACCATCGCCGCCACCACCATCTCGTCCTCCGCTGCAATAAATATGCAAATGAGCAGGAGCCAGTCATTGGTAATTTCAAGCTCGGCTCACTAGTGTTAAAAAAGGACACAAATGTATTAATTGCCGAAGGCCGGAGGAATCCCATTTTCTGTGGGCATTGATTACAAAATTGGTATGAGCAGCTTTTTTTTATAAGTTAGGGCTGGCTGTATGGTGTGTGTTTGTGCTGAAGTGGAAGATGGGGAATGACAAAGGTAGGGTTAGTGATGTCACATACACAACCCCATCATCGGTAGAGATACATCAGATTGTGGCGTAGGTCAGCTTCTCACACACACAGAGTGGCAGATACATGGGAAATAAGTATTTGCGAGTATGCAGTATCTTTGGATTGATATTGAGACTACTGGACAGGCAAACACATGCACAAATGCACAGGACATGCAACCTCCAACTACACCAAAACACCACCCCTACCCTCAGTAAACAGGGAGTGTGCACGCTTGCTGCACAGCTGGCTGTACTAATGTGAGATTATGTCGCGTGGAGACCCAATTATCCACAATTGATCCCAAACAACTCCTACTACAGCTCTGAGAGCAGCTGTGTGTAGGTGTGTGTGTGTGTGTGTGTTGTTTTGTTGTTTCATAGCACTTACCTCCATGAGGGAGAACCCGCATGGACATTCTTGCAAACGCACCAAGGAGACACCGGGGGGCATTTCCCTCAAGGTTAAAGGATCATTAGAGTTATATTCAAGCTGGGTTAGATTATTTCTCCAGTTTTTGCCATCATGGCGACTGATTGGGTTGAAAATTTCCTCACTTCTCTGGTAAGCTTTATAAAGATCCAGGTTTGTGGAAGCACTGTACTCTGATACATACATGCATAAACACCTATTAGTAATATCCTAACACTCAAAAAGTATTTAAAGGGTTACTCCATGGTCAAAATTAAAGCAGCAGGTGTCTGAAATATGCTGACCTTTGGTCACTAATATGGATCAAGCTTAAAAAAAAATCAGGATCCTATTTCCCATAATGCAGCTGGTTGATACTGATCTGGGAAATATCATGTCTTTCAAACTCAGTTTGTAATGCAGGATCTGTTATGAATTTGGAGATTCCATGTTTATTTATTTTTTTCTTTTTTGTTTTCTTTGGGGCATTTTATGCCTTTATTGTACAGCGACAGTTGAGAGAGATGACAGGAAATGTCAGGAGAGAGACACAGGGAATGACATGCAACAAAGATCCACTCCCACAATCGAACTGTGGACTTTGCGGTTATGTGGCATGTGTCTTAACCAGTACACTATCTGGCTATTTGGAGACTCCTAGCCCAAGCTGAGATAGCTTTGATGACATCACTGTGAAATCATCAGGGCAATATAAATATAATATAAATAGTGTTCACATCAACATCCGAGTCATAATTACAACTGGGAAACTGACATTTCTGAAAGCTCCAGTATATCCATTCTTGGCACTTAAAATTAAAAAAACCCAAACCTACTAATGAGAGAGAAGGAGAGTGCACAAGAATCTGTAAATGATTGTGGGGGAGTGATGAGAAAAAATGCAAAACAGACTGCACTAAGGGTCAAGTTAATTACAGCAAAAATAGGCAATAAAGTTACGTAAAATATTATTCAGCTTTATTTCACTTATCATACTGTTTCCTCATAGCCCTTTAGCAAATGTTCCAATGTCTGGTGCTGTGGCCTGTGGCCCGGGAGTTGACAGCCTCTGGTTTAGAGATAAAGCATCAAGATTGTGGGTGAAATGTGGTTAAGGGGCAGTGAATGAGTGATGTTCTCCTCTCAACATCATGAGACTCATTGTAATGGGCAGTAACAAGTGAGAATGTCGACAGTTTTAATTCTGTAGATAAAAAGCTCCAGTGTGTGTGTGGTTGCTTAAAAAAGAATGTGCATGCAATATGCGTGCTTATATGTACATATATTTATGCATAATGTGCTTTTGAATGTATTACTCTGGAGTCTATTTTTGTTTATGCCTGGCTGTTAGCCTGTCGGTACTCCACGGTGAATACGTTTGCCCTGCCACAAACCCCAAGTAGTGCAAATGAATCTTGCTTTACTGCTATCAACCTCATTCACAAGTCAAACACATGCCGTATACACACACACACATACACACATGCATCACAATAATAATAAAAATAATAAATCGACATGGGTCCGAGATGGTGTCCAAGGAATCTCATCTCCCCATAAATTATAGCCGTAAACTTTTGCCGCCACGCAGCCTAATTAATTCTCGTGCCGTTACACAAAAGGAAATGTCGAGTGACAAATGGGCGCAGGACTTGAAAGCTGCCAGGTCTGCAAAACATTTTCCACTCCAATTTATAAGCAATTTTTACTGTAAATCATCAACCAGAACTGGCTACTTTGGGAAACAGGACAACGTGGTAAGTGTAGTGATGAGGGAGAGAGAGACAGAGAGCATGGTGGGGGATGACAGGAAGAAGTGGACAAAAGAGAGAGAAATAAATACCAGTAGGAATGTCAAAAATATTTACCCTGACATTATTATTAGTCTATTTCAAATTTGGAAGGACAACTTTTAAATAGTAACCCTAGGCCATATCTTTTACTTGTGTTCTATTGCATGTTACCTGTTTTAAAATTAATTACCTATTTAACTGCAGCTGATGCACAACTGTAGTTGGTATGTGGTATGCACATGGTATTTTATATACAGTATTTTTGTGTTCCCTCCCCAGCAAACACTGGTGGACAATAACCACCAGTGTTTGCCTATTTGAGTTTGACCAGTGTGAATTTTTGCTATTTCAGGATACTGATCAATATATTGGGCAGATTTAGTTTCCTCCTGAATATTGTTATTGTCAAGGCAGAGAAGCCTAAAACAAAAACTCTTCACTTAAACTCAAGTTAGAGACATTTTATTTTACAGTTTACAGCTTCTTAGGCATTACTACAAAAGTTACCTACCAGCTAGCAGGCGAACTCTAGGATATAGTACAAAAACAAAACATAACAAAAAAAAAAAAACACAGACTGAAGCTGGAAGAGGTTCCTACAGACTGGAATGATCATTAAACCCTACAATTCAGAACAAACAATTGTAGATGAACAACTGTGTCTCCGGAAAAGAATGTGTTGGATGAATGTGCAAAACCCCAAATTTTGTTCACAATATTATGTTGGTTTGTTTTAATGTCCAATACCAATGTTTTTAAAGTGGTTAAGGTTATTAAATGTAAGATTGTGGTGGTGACGGGACTTTCCTTTGCTACATAAAGTACACACTACTTTCTGCATTGACAGAGAATGTTGGCCGGACACCGGACATAAATCGTCCAACATGAACATAATTCTTTGGATACAATGAAACATATTTACAATGAGAGCCTTACTATTTGTCCCGAGGAAAGGCTATGTGTACATTACAATAAAAAGAGGTTTGCATTTTTGGGAGCATGAATGCTCAGAGATTTCAAGCTAATCTACCAATCACATAATGTGATGCAGAATCTTGTGTGCAAAGTCAACTCTTTGGACTAAGTTTGGTGCTAGAGGAAAACTGATGGATTATCCAAAACAAAAACGGCATCATCCTCTGGGGAGCATGAATGTTATCAATATATGTCATGGCAATTTCATTTATTTAAGTGGAAATTTTGGTGGTGCAAGAGGGAAGGTGAAGGGGTCACCAGAATGATTAGGAGTCAACCTCTGGGAACCATCAAAATCTGTCCAGTAGTTGTTGGAAATATTTTGAGTTAGACTGATGAGTGGCTGAACAATTGACTGACATTCTTCAAGAAAAATGAATAAATGAAATAACTAAATAGAATATGGGCTGGCATCAATGACTCAATGGTTAGCATTGTTGCTTCACAGCAAGAAAGTCTTGGGTTGGGATCCACAGGCCTACAAGTCTTTCTATGTGTGTATGTTCTTCCTATGTCCATTTGTTCCAGCTTCTTTCTGCTGTCCTGCCACACTTTTGGGTGCTCCTGTGAATTGGAGAGTTGGTCAGTCTGTATGTGTCAGCGGGGGCTTAGACCAAAATGGCATAGCATTAAAAAAGCAAGAAGTTGCATTGGTGTGGGTGCCTTGCTACAAGTATCAGCAAAAGGATGAAAAATGATCAAGGTAGGGCCATTTGAGAAATACATCCATGAGGTTAAAGGTTTATGTGACATAAAAACACTGCACAGTGGCTTATAATATTATGAGGAAAGACTTCTAGAAGGTTTTCATGGCAGCAGCTATCATACTTCTCGATCATGAGGTGAACATGAGTATGCCCTTAATGTCGCAGGCTAATCATCTAGGAATGTGTGCTTGCACATATTTGACTAGCCATCACAGTGCACTGGCAGTTGATGTTACAGAGATTAGCTAGGGTCAACTTTTCTGCAGGACAACCAAATGTTTTTTTCACTGGAGCTCTCTGCGTTGGCACCCCCCCGTGCAAACACAGTGGTTCCATTGATGCAATGTGAATGTTGGCCTGAACATGACCTTGTGGTAGACTGGTGACCCATCTAAGCGTGTATTGCATCTCTTGTACGCTGAATTTGTGGCTTTTGTGGCTCTAGCCACTTGCAAGCTAAGGAACAATTTGTAAGTGGGGAAGATAGTAGTCATTTAATAAAATGATACAGATGCAGCTATGGACAACATACAACTGTGTCAACTTTCCTGTTGGTGCCACCTTTATACAGCTTTTACACATTGGTGCAGGCAGTCCTATCAACATCTAATCAGTGTTAAAACATTGCTGGGCTACACCTAACAGTGTGATGGAAAGCAGCTCCTAATGCTGGAAGAAAGCTCACTTTGACTCTGCATTGATCAACACTCTGGGCTGATTGGGGGCAATGCAAATAACAGAGAAGTGATGGACAGCGACTGGACTGCCTCAAACCAGCCTGGAGGAATTAGCCTGCATGCTTCCCACCACACACAGACCCTTTATCAATGTCTGCGGACCCGGGGCCAATTTGAATGTGACTGAGGCACTCAGTGGACGTGACAGTGACGAAGGAGGCCCATTGGAAGCCATGGTTCAATGACTCATTATGGAGAAGGCTACAAGCTGTGTTTTCTGCATTTGATGCAGCACAAGGCTTTAAAAGCACTAATTGGAGTGTAAATGTGTCCTTTCTCTTGCATCTGCTTTGTTTGTCCTTATCTTGTCACTGAAAGGAGCTTGTGTCAGATCAGCCATCAATCTAAGTTTGAAGTATACAGAATATTTTGATAAAGAGGCAACAAGTTAAGATGACAAAAAGGCAAAAAATATATTTTTGCCAAGAACAACATTCATGTGGTGTAGGAGGGGCTCCCTTTGTATTCACTTGTAATTGTGATTATGACAATAAAAAGAAATGACAGTAAACCTTTGTGTCAAAAAATACAGTATATCGTTATATAGATTTATGTCACATCCCCCTACTCACCAAACCATGATGTATCAGAAAGTCTACAGTCCCCCAGACCATGATGCAATTCACCTAAATAAAAAAAGCATGATTCATAACCTTTGTAGTGTTGTTTTTTATATGCTGGGTTGTGTTGAGAAGAAAATAAAACTGACAGTTTAAAGGTAGAAAAGATCTCAGTGTGTTTCAAATGAAGTGTTTGTCAGGTCGAGTGTCTGAAACCCCCTTTTCGACTATTTTTGTAATTGTCCAACAATACAATCTGAGGGTGTAACAATCACACTGACTTTACGCAGGGGAGGTGTAAAAATAGACAGTTTGAACTTCATTCTCAAGCTCACTTTTTCATTCTTCTCACAACTACTTCCAGCAATTGACAGTGCAGCACTATATTGCCTTCCGAGAGAGACTGTCCAAAAGTGTGCACCCTTGCTCCCATTTGTATGAATTATAGTAGTGAAAATACAAAGACACAGACTTCTAGATGAGAGATCAGGGAGGCAGCGGGAGGAAGCTATGATGGCAGGCTCTTTGCCTCACTTTCAAGTGTGGCTGTTTTTAAAAGATATAAACACGTTTGCCTTTAGACGAGGGCAGACATCACACCATACAACCTAGCTCGTGTGAAGTGTATTGAGACTTCAAACGACTAATGTTTACATTTACCTGACAAGGCCCTCTTGTGGCCATGCAAATAATTGCCGTTTTCTGTCAGAAGTGAAGCAGCATTATGGTGTCATACTGCCACAAAGGTGGTCTCTTTTGACCATGACCACACCATATTTCCCTGACCTTTTCTCTATCGATTTGATTTGTCTTTTCAAATCGTTCACTTTTGTAGAACCTTGCATTCAATTCATATATGTAATATTATCAAAAATATTAAACGCACAATATGTAATTTCAGCCGCTAAGGGTCTCTCAATCAAAACAATAACGAAAGACAATGTGATGATGGTGTGAAGTAGCGTGGGATCATAGAAGTTGTTGTCTTCATTGGTAAGCAACCAGCTTCTTCAGGTTAGGATTACTCCAGTGTTCATCATTCAGGATGTTATTACGGGGAGCCGTATTATCCAGGGTTTCACGTTAAAAATCTGTGTTTCTCTGATGCTGTTTAGCAGGCACAGGATGTCCGGAAGAGGCTGCTAGCCAAGCTACTGCTAACGTTTGCTCAGCTTGTTTTTCTGATAACTTAAGATCCAGACGTTCAGTAGGTCTTTACTGTGGCCAAATTATCTGCAGAGGTCTTCTCCTCTCCAGAGCAAACAGACCTGTTGATTAAAACAGGTGAAAACACTGAATAAAACAGTTTCACAGTGGCACCGCATGTCTGGTAGGGGCTGTTAGCTGAGCTGTGGCTAACATTTTCTCAGCTTGTTTCTGTGATAAGATCCAGACATTCAACAGGTTTCTACTGGGAGTAGAATTATCTGCAGAGGTCTCCTCCTTTCCAAAAACAAACGTACACAGGGATTAAAACTGTAAAAGTACTGAATAAAGCCGTTTCACGTAAAAAATCAGTGTTTCTCTGACAATGCTCAGCGAGCACCAGACTTCCGGGAGGGGCTACTAGCTATGCTGCTGCTAACGTTTGCCCAGCTTGTTTCTCTTATAACTTAAGATCCAGACATCCGATGGCTAAAATCCTTCATCTAGTTAGAAGATATAATTAAAAACGACCAAGACCTAAAAAGTTTATCATAAAAATGTGGCTTAAAACTGAATACAAGTAATTTATAACAGTTTCTATTGAACAACCACAACGCAGACGAATTATCTAGTATGTGTATACTCTTTGGTAAACGCAGTTGTAGTGGACAAACATAAAGCCGACAAATGAATCTTGTATGCTTATACTCTTTGGTAGAGGGGGTATGACGCCATTGACAGACGTCCAAATGAATAAACATTTGGGATAATGCAAGTACATAGCTGAACAAAATACGTAACATAGGTCCAGCTGTTTTTACACATTTTAATGCAGAATAGTTACATATTATAGCTTTAAAAAATTTTTAAAAGAACATTTTCATAATAAATTTTTTAGACAAACTTACACCAAAGAATATAGTAAAGTAGTGACATTATGTCAGTCTGAAACGCCATTGGTCTTTGGTGGTCAGGATGAACACGTTGGCATAGCAGGGTCATCTCATGGCAGAGATGGCAGTCTAAATCCTGTCCAAACTGTTTGGATTCAACAAATCAACACACACAACGTACAAAATGCTATTGATACTGTACAGTATATTCTACAACATCATCAGGAAAGCTTTCACATGTTTACTTCAGTTGGTACAAATGGTGTGGAGAGGGGGAAAGCACCCCTACTTCCTGTGGGTATGGACCATTCTCCCCACAAATAGTGCAATCCATACAAGTTGGGAAAAAAATGTAAAAAACTCTTTCTTAAACAAACAAACATGTACTAAGCCATACCTCACACACATTCTGGGTCGCAGCATGATCCAGTTGATTGATTCCGCCACTGTGATCCACAGAATTGTGGGCAGATGTGGGAGCAGCCTCTGATTCAGACTGTGATCAAACTGAAGTGGTGCGCTCCATGCATAATAGCTGTAATTGAAATAAACAATGACCAAACACGCTCCCACAAAACAGTCTACTGTCTCCCAATCAAATATAATCTCAGCTCAAGTGAGGCGTTTGCATTAGATTATTCATGTCTGTGACAAAGTGGGTGAGACCACACCATTTGACCCTGTTACACTTTAATGTATTTCTTGCCATATTTGTCATTTGTTTGTTTGTGTTTAGCATTGTTTTGTTCTATGTACATCTGCATTCATGGTTTAATCAAGACAGACAAGTATTGTTTAAATTTAATTCTTAATTGATATTAAGTCTGTCACTGACATCACCACTGATGTCAAGGTTTAGACCAAGTATGGGGGGATTTATTGTATATTTTGTTAATGTTTTGTTTAGTATTTACGTGATTTGTACTTATTTGGGTTATGGTAAGGACGATGCTGTGGCTGTGTTAACTGATATAAGTGACATTGTCATATACCAGTTGTTGGTATAAGGGAAAGGACACTCCTGTGAGAAATATGGTTCTGTCTAGACAGCTTTGAGGGCCTATTTTTTTGAGAGAAAGCAGACAGAAAAACTAAGGGAAGATACTAAAATAGCATTCAAAAAACAAAGTAGGAGAAATGAGAGGAAGCAATAAAAATACGAAGGAGCCGGACAATATATCAGGGACGAGATTTGATCACACCAGTCTGAACAGTACACTGGACATCATGAGCATGCTGCTGGTAGTTTTGAGTATTGTGGGCTGCAGGAAACAGTGTAAATTGTATTTTTGCACTGTCCCAGCAAGAGAGACAGATATTTAAAGTTACTCTTGGAAGGAATCGCATGACGCTTGGCTTGAGAGAAATGTTGCAGAGGAGTTCAGGTGATGTGGGGTATAAGCTATTTTCTCATTTTTAGAAAGCACAGGACTTAGAAGGACAGGAGTAGTAGTAGTATTATACTATACATTCTGGTCCACACACCAGTCCAGAAGGTGGCAGTAATGCATCTAAAAGCTGTTTGCCAAACTTCAATAAACAACAGTAGAAGAAGAAGAAGAGAGAGAGCAGAAACTAGAGGATGTGCACGTGGCTGTGTGCAGATGATCATGCCTAAGTTTGTGAGTTGAGTTTTCCTGAGTTAAGCCAGTTAAGATGAGTTTCATTTTTTTAGATACACTTGTTTTTTTGTTACACAGGTCTGAATAGACCACTTTTTAAAGTCATTGAACAGGTGTATGAGTCTGCCTCCTATTACCTTCATTGACAGTCTGGCTAAACTTCCTCATAATGTCCCAGCCTGACTGAGTTGGTGGCCTCATACATTTCATCTACACAGTTGTAGTATTGACTTTAATGGCTTGTATGAGGTAAATTACTTATACAGATGTGCATTTGGTTGCACATTTCTATCATAATAACAACTGCAGCACAAATCCATTGGTTTGTATGCATGATCTCAGAGGGAATTGAACCATCAACCATATCAATACATGTACTAAGAGAAGACCACAAAATTTCCAAGCACGACCAAGGGATACTGAAGTGGAACAGTGACCATTTGTCTTTGTGGTCTCCCCTTGCTTTCAATTTTAATGAATTATTTTCTGTGAAATTCCGGCAGCCTATCTACTCCATTATAAACTTTGGCAAGGGTAAAAAAAGGGAATTGCCGTCTAATTAATTATTTCCAGCTTTTGTTTCTAATTAAATGCATGGTTAGTCTACTCTGTGAAGGTGGGTGTGTCGCAACAATGCTGTTTTACCAGTGCAGACACACTCGGTGAGCCTGGTTCTGACTGTCACACCCACGCATCTACAAGAAACATGATGCTGTACAGCAGAACAAAGGAAAGTTTGGAGAGGAGAAGTAAAGGAAAGTTCTCCTGAAGTGTAATCTGAAAACACACAAACACACACATACACACACACACACACACACACACACACACACACACACAGTTTTGTTCTTTAATAAAGTGCAGGAATGGAAGCCTAGTGTTTGCCAGTTCGTTTGTGTTTACAGCAGCATTCTCATACAGTCGAATGATATGATATTTGTATGTGCATGTCACTGTTCCTTCAGCAGTTTGAACGTTGTGAAAAAACATGCTAAACTTATATGAGTCTTACCATGAATGAGAAAAAGAACCCTAAACCATGTCCTATCTTCTAACTATGATTAATGACTGCCAACTGTCATGCATGCATCAAGAACAGAGTCATACATCATGCAATAACTACAGCTGGCAAATACTGACAAGTACACTGAAGCCATGCCACAGTGTAGACCTAATAGCATGTTTCAATGTTCAAGCTATTTTGATTTAATATTCAAGTACATGTGTTGGGAAAATATCCAATATGTACAATTTTGGCAAAATAGAAAGCAAGAAAAAAAAAAACGTGTGCATGGATGCATACACACACACACACACACTAAGAGACACACACCTCTATTCTCGTGTAATCCGTCATCTTGCCTATGGTTTTAATTCCTGTTAACTGCATGGTTGCATGCCGCTGCATCGTTCATTCTAATGGAATTGAATAACAGAGCTGCTTGGCTGCACTTGCACAGGCCTGCTTTAATTGGAATGAATGTTTTTTTTTTTTTTTTAAGAGAAATATTCTGGCCAATTTTTCTCAGCTTAAAGACAATGTGTGGCTCAAGTATTAGTCACTTTCCCCCTCTGTAGCTGTGGAAAATATAGACAGTATATGTATGGAAAAATGTCTCATGACTGCTTTGAATCGTATGGAAACGATGATTTAGCTATTTACTGTACATCATTTTGTATTTGCAATATAAAGTAGGAATGTACAGATACAATAGAATATCACTTGCCACCTTATAGTTTTGAATAAAAATGTTCCTAAATGTATTTATAAATATACTACTTTGTAGAACAGTAGGTAGTGTCAATAATGTACAGTATAATATACAAACAATGTACCATAAGTAATATGTAAGGTATTTAAGCAATACAATAATTATATTCTGAAAATGTAATCGATTTTCAATCATTTTTGGTTTTATAATTTCGATCCATTTTACATCACTTACATGTTGTGGAGCCTCTTTACCAGACACTTCTAAACAAAGTCATCACTGTTAAAATATTTTGTTTTGCCAACAATTCAGCATACCTCAGAGCTTTAGAGACCTCATACTTGTGCAACACAGATCGAGATACAAATGAAAAGTATATAAATTATATTGTTAATAAACTTTCCAGAATCAATTATGAACAATAATATACCAAAAAATAATTCTAAAATGAAAAAATGGCAGTTAGTTGTTTTTTTTTACAATCACTTAAAGATGCCAAAAGATGTATTTTAATAACTTGATATCTTTAAATATAGTCTTGCACATTTTGTGTTTATGTACGTTTTGTACTGTGTTGCACGTAATCTACTGTATCTGCTGAATAACTGACATGTTGTACCAAACACAAACCAGCACAATAATCACAAATCACAGTCTTTGCAGCTGGTTTTGTGCTCTGCATGCATCAGTCTGCTATTTTGTTGTGCAGCTCATATGATCTGAGCAATCACATTGTTTATTTACTGTGTATTGTTAAGAAGATGCAGTTGCTAGTTTTCCTGGAGTCTGCACACAAATATATATAGGACCAGACCTATACATTAACTGTTATTAAAGAACAAAAGTTACAAGAGGATTATCCAATTAATTAAATGAATAACACTGTCAGTTTAAAACAAGACAAACTGATAGATAATCAAATGGAGATAGATGTTAGATGTTTATATTACGCCATATTATTAAATATATATGTATGTATATATGCTGTAGGTCGGTAAAAGGTTCCAGTCTGAGGAAGCTCTGTATAAAAAGCATCTTTCAAATAATTTATTTTAGGTCTTGGAAGACATAGTTGACCCTTTTTAGCTAGTGAAATACTCATGTTGTGTATTGAAGTGTATTGAAGCTAAGATTCCCTGATAAACAGCAGGATACTTTGAAGTCTGGTTTTGAAAGGCAGTCGGGATAATTTAGAGTGCATTTTGTCAATGCTGGCAGGATATGCACAGTGCAGAGCTAGACTGGCAGCTCTCTTTTGTACTAACTGCAACTTTTGTATTTATCCTTCTTTTATGCTACAGCCCAAACAACAGAGCAATATTCAAGGTGGGTGAGAACCAGTGATGATATAACCATGTTCATAACATCTGGAGGGATGGAGGGAGAACATTTCTTGCTGATGCTTATGCACCTCCCCATTTTTTAACAAAACAGTGGGGGCAGTCTTACTCGTTGTCTTATTTGTCAGGGGGCCTCCAGGATTCTATTTCATAGTACGCACAAGAACAGCCCGCCTGCTTGTAGGCTGCCTTTAACGTCTGGGTTCCCACACGCACATATATGCAGTCTACTCAGCGAACAAGTGAGCGAACAAGAGAGAGAGATTGATTCATATTTTTGCGCTAATGTTACTGATACAACATCACTACAAAACTCTGATTAGCCTGCCGCACGCATTTCAAAGACCAGCCAACTGGCCTGAAAAACAACAACAGCTAGCTAAATAATACGCTACAATAAAGCACAGAGAAACGTGCAATAAAGCATTAAGCACCAAATCAACAGATTCCCTCATTTAGCAGCATCATCATAAGTACAGTTAGGCCTTAAGATAGTAACAACAATATGCAACAGCAAGACCAAGCCAAGCTGCTACAATGAACAATCCAAAAAGCTAGATGAGAACATAAAATGAAATAGTATTCCTACCTATTTGAAGTTCATTCTGCATCTCCCCATTGCATCAAACTCTTGCAGAACAGCCAATGCAACAATTACGAGATCATAATGGATGTTCATCAGTGCAAGTCCACTCAGTTGTTTGTCAGTCATTGTATTCCCGAGATACGTCTTCAAGCGATGTAAACAGCTGAAGGAGTGCTCAGCACTGGCAGTGGATACAGGCATCATTAGGAGAATCTTCATGACAGAGTTTATATTTGGGTAGAAATCTGCTGACAATCTCAAAACCTGGCAGATGTTACTAATGGCAGGGGTATGCCTATTGTGCTGCCTCCATAGTTCCACATCTGCAGTGTCAACATTGTGCACCAAAGCACCATACTCCTCCTTTATCTCCTGTCTTAAACTGTCCATCAACAGTGGCAATTTGTTGGGTAGAAGGTACCGGGCTTCAACACGTGGCAGTGCAAGGCATGCTCTGTCCCCCACCTCTGTGAAAATGTGTCTTTTCCAGTACTCTTGTGGCCTTGTAGCAGGTGTGTTAGAGCTCTGGGTTTGTGGTTTGGTGATATGAGGCAATAATGGAGTGACTTCAACACTTGCAGCCAGAGAGCATGCTTTCTCCCACATTTCACTGTATGTAGAATAATCTTGTTTGCTCTCAAGCACTGTCAGAAGAAGCTCACTATTTCTTGAACAGTGTTGAACTTCTCCTTAAGCGAGACTTGGTTAGACACATTAACAAACAGACCTGACCAAGTGAAATTTAAAGAAAAAAGTTTAATTTCTCTGTAGGGTCAGACACTTATAATAACAAAGAGAGCTTGTCACTGGCAAAAACAAGCACTTTTAGCGGACAAACATTGACGAGGCACCATTGAGTCGGGCTGATGTGATTTGTTGCCGTACCTAGCTGTTCAAGATGGCAGACCTGCTTGCACATGTGCGACTCATGGATGTATTATTAGAGCTGGATAGGGCTCTGCCTCTCAACGTTGCAGCCAGTTTTTCCCAGTGCTTGTGATTTTGCAGTGAAAAATACCCCTGCAGCCCAAGAAGCATTTTCTCCATAGACCACTATTGTAAAAGAGACATCTGTAAAACTGTTGACAGGATGCCTCAAACTGCAAACAAGGTCAATTATGACTCTTTCTATTATGAATTTTTGATCCATGGAAGTTTTATATTTGTAAAACTTTCCTTGAACTGAGAGAAGCGATATAGTAAATCTGTGACATCACCACAATTTAAAGTCTATGGGCTGAGCGTGAACTCATGGGCGGTGCCAGTGGGAGAAACACTACTGCGCATATTCAGTTGGCTGCACAATGCAGAAGCAAACCTGGAAGCTAGAAACTTTTTTTGGCATATGTGCCAGCCGAGCTATTCTGATTGGACAGAATAGGTGCCATTTCCAAAGACAGGATCTGCTGTTGTCACAATTTTATTTTTGAGATAGAATGTAAAAAAAAAGGAAGAGAAAAAAAAACCCAAAATCATAAAAAAAACTGTATGCATGGTGCATACAGAATTACAGCTGCCGGTGCCATAGTCATTCATGCTCAAATTCTGCCTCTGAATTATCTTATTCATCACATTGCACAAAAATTTATGAGTCCACTGACTCCTGGTCAATGACTTTTGACCTCTTCCCAGCTGGATGTTCTGGCAGTCTAGCCACATCTTGGAGTCCCACTTAGGACCTTGTGGTGCTCACTGATTTAGAGGTGTGTCATGAAGGAAGCTCAGCGTAGTCTGGTTCTCTTCGGTTTACCTGTCTTCACTGAGCCTAACATTAGCGTTCCAAGATATCAAAAAGCTGGTTTTGAATTGGATCAGTTAACTCTGGGTCCAATCTAGCTGTGAGCTCATACAGATGAAAGAGTTGGTATTCTTAATTACTAGCAACATCATCAGAACCATGAGTACTTAAGATGATATGAAATAAAACCGTGATTGTCAGTTGAAATTTGATAACTGGGGCAGCAAAAAATGCTGAAATATACACAATAAAATCACACAACTTGAACGACAACAATGACAAATTGAGGCTGCAGAAACACCAGAAACAATATTCAAATATTAAAAGTAAGACTAAGGCTATAACTAAGTGTAGCAATCAACATGCTCAGTAATCTTGACTGAGCAAACTTATGAATATGTGATACAATTTAAAAAGTTTAAAGTAATGTAAGAGGGGAAGTAGTTAATGCCTGATAAGATATATCTGAGAGCATGTTGTATATGTATCAATATAAATTGGAGGAATTCCCCTTTAAGTTACTTTACATTTTTTCAATATGCTGTGCCACAAAAAGCTTGTTTAGTACTGAAAAAGTGTTGTGCTTCAACAGCCAACAGCTGTATAACACTGTATACAGTCATGCTCATGTAGTGTTCGATTCACTGCATCATGGACACCTCAGGGCTCAGAAATCATGCCCAACAAGTTGGTCAACCCCAACTTGACCAAATGTTCCATTAAATTTTTCTTGATAGGAAGTCAAAATGTAGCCTACTAATTAATTTGTGGGATGCAGCATAACTTAGATGCTACTTGGCCTTATGCTCCGCGCAGTAAATCAGGGTGTTACTTTCATAACTGTGATGTAATCCACTGTAGCTATTGACCTGATGCTCAAACAGGAAACGTAATTTGTTTATTCCTCTCCTCTGCATGGGTTGCTTGCCCATTCTCATCACTGTATATATACACAGTGCACTCAATATTCATCAGTACACACAGTGACAACTTAGGGGCCAGATTAGTGCATGTGCAATATCCACCCTCCACCAAAGTGAATTAATTGTCTAATGGCTTTAAATTGATTAGGCATGTCTCAGGTTTGAGTTGCAAATCTCCCTCTAATCCAGGTATTTCCCTCTCAGGATAAGCATGGGATTGCTTTAATTAGCAACGTGGCCATGTGTGTTGGGTACAGTAACATGGCAGCGAACACCTGGAGCTGAAGTTACAATGTGTTTGGGTGATAAGGGCTTTCTACTGGGGTGCATTTAGCCACTTGCTCAAACACACTCGGATAATGCCACAGTAGAAAATGCTAAGCTGGCAGAAAATAACAAAAATCAATTTGCCCAGGAATCGCTATAAGCAGTGAACATTCAAAAATGAAAGTGTTACAGCTGTGGTGTTTTGGCTTTAGGGTTTCCTTGTTCTAATGTTCATTTTGTGTCTAAAAGTAAGAAATGTAGCTTCTAATTGTAGAAGCTTAGATTTTACTTCATAAAGTTATGGATTCCTGTCTGTATGTGTGTATTAACAGCATGTGTGTGAAGTTACCATGCTAAGAGTTTTTCTGTTCAGCCACTATTAGCCCTTTTTCACTGCATAATAATGGGGTGTCTCCTAGGGACTCGTATCTTTGGTTGCGCTGGTGATGTTTAACCTGTGATGGTATAGAGCATATGGGAAATGATGTTTGTTAAAGGCTACTAAAAACAAAAATATTGAACAGACAATGATACCTCATGGTGGCACTGGATGACCAGTCAGGGGAACACCAAAGTTATTAGGATCAGTCATCTGGGCACCATGGATATCTGTACCAAATTTCATGTCAATCCATCAAATACTTGTGGAAGCACCAGAATTGAGCTGTGGACCCAGGTTTCAGTTGTGGTATAGTGGTGGTGGATGATTGGCAAGTACTTTTACTTTTGTTAATCAAACCCTAGCTTGTGTAAGCAAGTTGATTCAACTCAACTGACCTTTCATCCAAACAAAACCTGATTAAAAGTTTGAAATAGCTAAAGAGGTAGGTATAGCCTCTGTCAATTGCAACAAAGGCATACAACCTACATAGACAGTATAGCTATGGTTTTCCACATTGTGGTTAGTATCTTAATGTAAGAGATTGTTTGTCTTTTGGTGATCTACATGACCTTTATGGACGTTTATAAAGTAATACTGCAAGCTAATGTCACAGCTCCAGCAGCATCCTATGGTGGAATTCAAATTCCCTTGACTTATTCTTCATGCATGTTGATATGTTGTTAGTGATGTGATGTCATGGTGATTTGAAAATAGGACTATTGGCAGTGCAATAGAAGTAATAAACAAAACAAAACAATGGCACTCACTAATCCATCTTCCCGTGTCCTTCAACTGTGGACAGAAAACGAACGCGTTTCAACGAAAGACTGTTTTTTTTAGTCTTTATCCCAACTGTGCACACGATACAATCTTAAGATTTGGAGTTGTGGGCACCACTGCTTAGCACCAGTGCAATAGATGTGACATTTCTGGTACAGTATGTTTGGACACAAAAGGAAGACTCAGGAACAAAGCAGGCAAAAATGAGGTTCACTCGATCAGAACTCAAAGACACAAAGATGCAAAGAAATCCAAAAAGTCAGAGGTCATTAACTAGCACATAGGTAAATAAGAACAGAGGCAATGACTCTGTGACTGTGGTGGCACAATAGACCCGGCAATAGACCAATTTCCAGGAAGTTTCCTTTGAGATCAGATTTTCGCTGAAGAAACCCCAAAACACAGCCCATTCTCACAAGAAAAACTACAGTATAGGTCTAAAATTCAGGCCGGCAAAAACAACCTATAGTTACGTTTATGCCATCTAGCAGCCGTAGTAATTATGACCCGGGGAAGTGACAGTTTAGATGATATCAATATAAGGTGACTTGATAAGATGATTTTGCTTTACTGGGAGGAGGCAGGTTGGGTGGATGGTTAGATAGTTACCTGGCAAAAAGTGGACTTTGCTGCAGGAGACTACCATGATGATGAAGGTTGTGTAACTTTAAGGATATATAAACCACGTTTCAAATGATCATTTTAACCCAAACCATGATCTTTCCCTAACCCTAACCAAGTGTTTTTGTGTCTACTCCTAACCAGACCTTAACAACAGCATTATCATATCATAAAACATAATTATTATTTTAACAATTATTTTTGAACAGTGATTTGTAACGGTTTTACGATCCTATGGGTCATTCTGGAGTGCATTACTGTGGCCGCTAGATGGCGTAAACCTAGGTATAGGTTGTTTTTTGCCAGGTGATTTTAAGACCTATACTGTCATTTGATTATGTGTGATAATCAAACGACAGTTGTGTGATGTGTTGAAAAACAAGCTCAACTCAGCCCACACTCATTATCATAGAAAATGAATAAAGTGTTGGTCTCCTATTGTTTTAAACCATGTGACTACTGTACACAAAAACAGACACGCGCATGTTAAATAGCTATTTTAGACAAAATGTATTTCCAATCAACAATGAAACACCCTATTCATGAAAGGAAATACACCAACTCAACAAAGAGCCTGTGCAAATTATAAACAGATTTTGCACTGAAGTGTGTATTCCATGTTATATCACGATGGGAAATTGCCAGTGCAATCATACACAAACAACTCATTGAGAAAACCCTTGCCCTGAGCAAAAAACACAGCAGTCGGTCTCCAATATGTGAATGACAAATGAATATCACTCAGTGGGTCAGATGGTGTAGACACACTCCATGCTCTGTGCTAATCAGGCCAACCTACAGACCTCACATACCATCAGGACATCCTCCAGGGGGAAATTAGTACTTTCCACTTTGCTAAACAAATATACTTTCCTCCCTGG
Source organism: Thunnus maccoyii (assembly GCF_910596095.1). NCBI lineage: Eukaryota > Metazoa > Chordata > Actinopteri > Scombriformes > Scombridae > Thunnus > Thunnus maccoyii. The sequence goes on along the minus strand of NC_056538.1, from coordinate 2,626,559 downwards.
GTGAACACATTGTTCGTTACATGTGCAATTTCTTTATGTAAATTGTACCACAATAAGTTACATCTGAATTAAAAGGAAAACATTTAGTTTTATACTGATTCTGAACGGCAAATTATAGATACACAATTTCTCAGGCAAGCTACATAAACTCAGGCAGAAATAATCTCAATATATACCATGATTTATTCACCAGTAAAAGTGAAAACTTTTTCCCTGAGTGCAGGTTAGCTTAACTGGCACACTGAAGTGTCGACCTCTGGCTGATCAATCAATCAATTAATCATGACCATGATTTTTTTTCATTACGTCAGTGAGCTAGCTAAACTCTAGTATGCTTGTTTGAACTTGTTAAGTTGCCCAAGATAACAAGCTAAATTAGCTGCTGTATGTTAGTATAGCTAGAGTGTTGAGGTTATTATTTCATCCTTGTACCTTTGTCTTTTTCACTGCATAAGTATGGGGCTAACTTTAGCAGGCTAAATACAAGATGAAGAATTAGAAGAATTTGTCGACTATTATCTAGCAAAATTACTTTCCTATGTGAGTTTAAAAGAACATAAAAACCAAGCTATAAAGAGGCCAAATTGCAACAATGGTAACAATGTGGAATTATTTAATGTTTAATATTTAAAGAGTCTCAAACATGATACCATATCCCAAACACAGACAGATTGCAGACAAAGAGGAATGGCAAACAGCAAAAGCTACACAATCAAGTACTGTATTGTATGTACTATAGTTGGGCCTATGACAGTTGGCATCCAATATGACCTACCTTTGTGCTGTGTCTATAGACTCAGTTGCTGAGTTAAAGTCCTTCTACATGCAGTGCATATTTCATTTGGTCCATACCCTGTACCTTTTTTCCCCTTTAGTTTCCTACCATCTCTTCCTATAGAGTTTCAACTCACCCTGTTAAATTAGAACTGCGCTGTTAGCTATACAAAATGTCTGTTGAGCTACAACTGCAATCTAAAGTACTTCACCATAATACAACTAAAAGCATTGTACTTTCTGATTGAAATATCTGAGCTACTAATTTGTGATATCAACCATGATACTAAAGCACACTCTTAACAGGCCCTTCACTCTGAACTACTGACGCAGCAAAGGAGATGTGTGGGTTGGAGGTCATTGTGATAGACACGGCCTTTAGTAAGGGTTGACCTTGAAAAAGCAGCAGGTCAAGATCAGGGTCAACAGCTGGGTGAAACTTGGGCCATGACTGTGGGGTCACAGTTCATTTATGAGCAAATTAGTACATGTTAAGAGACGACAGATTCTAATAAGCTTACTCACCATTTCAGCTAATACGAGTTTGGATCTCTTTAAATTCATATTATAGCCTATTGTACATCACAGGAAATCATATCAAACCGATGTAAATGATTCAGATGAGCATATACTGTACATTCTCTATTCATGTCTATATTAGTGGTGGAGTATTGGCTTTTGATAATCTCATACATCAGTTGTAGAGGTCATACTGTCGTTTATCTACGTTTTCATTTGCCACCACATCACTATATATATATATATATATATATATCATTATATCATGATTATGTATGCAGTGAGTCTTGTATCTGATTGTGCATGTGATGCACAATAAAAAGACATTTTGCTTAATTTCACTTAATACCAGTAAAAGTTCAAAACAAGAAAATGTGTGGGAAAATCACTTTGAATACTTTTCCAGTGTTCACAAATTTCATCTAGCTTTATCTCATGACGATGACTTCACAGCTTTTAGTCTTGCTGTGACTGACCAAGAAACTTTCTAAAACTTTACTTCTTCAGTGGTGGCACTGATTGTGTTGGCTTTTATATGTCACTACCTTATTGGCTGTAAACTTGTGTAATACCACTGAGGACACTGAGGTCATGTCCACTGTGATCTTCTTGGGAATTTGAGGGCTTTAGCTACCAAGGAGGTGTTAAGATTCTACAATTAAAAATCTACAGATGTTGGGTATTTTATAGGTTGATTCCAGTATTTTTAGATTCAAAATGTAAAAATGTGATTATTTTAGGTCAATGAATAATTAAAGGATTCAATATTAATCCTGGCAGTGTGGAGAAGGCAGCATTTAGACCTATAATTTAACCAATAAGTAAATTAGAGTCTATTTGGTGCTATCTACATCCCTTTTTCTTTCTCTTTACATCCTTTTCTGTGGATTATGTTTGACTTTCTCTAGGTGGCACTCTTTTCTTACTCTGTTCAGCCATGGCTCCAGCTGATCAAGCTTACGTTCTTCTATTCTTTCAACAAAAAACAAAACTTATAAATGCATTTATTTCTGTATTTGGAGCAGGAAAAGAAGGTTTCTTGGTCTGGCTATAGGTTGAATCCCTCTTGAATAACACCTCTAAGAAGGAATCAGACATTATTTGCAGGAAAATTCCACTAAATGTGATTCAAATATTAAAAGACATTGTCCATGAGTTAAACATCTCCTTCCATCTTTAGTCTTTGAGAGAAGGAGGAGGAAGTGTAAAGAGTAGTGAGGTGGCAAAACAAAGAGCTCGTCAGCAGAGGTCAGCTTATCAGGCTGCTACATGACTGTGTATCACCCACTCGCTGAGTATTGAGCCAGGGAAATGTGGCTCAGCGATCAACCAGCCCGCTCCATTGATTGACAGCGTTTTCTCATTCCTGGCCAAGAAATTGGCTTCCCCCAACATGTGTCGTTTGTTTGAGGAGAAACAAGGACCTGTGCCATGTGTTTGTATGCTTACGCTACGTTCACTCCGAGGAGAGGGTACACTTCCAGCTGAGCCACTCTGCATTTAAAACTAGCAGCCAAATGCTTCTCATATGGAGAGGGGCTCTAAAAAAAACCCTTCTCAGTTTGAACGCAAGTATCTCAGTGTTCGCCTGCTGGGTCTGATCTTCCTATTGGCTCAATATTTTGGCCCCTGTTGTACCCTAAAGTAAACCATTTTGTACCCCCCCCCCCCCCTCCTCCTCCTCCTCCTCCTCCAAGAGTTTATCCCCCTGTCAACCCCCCTAAACACACACACATTCACATACAGTATACTTATTTTGGATCCCAGTGGGTGTGTGGGCTATTCAAACGTCCTGACTCAGAGATTTAAAATGTCATTTAAAACCCATTCAATGCTGTTAAGGCTTGTTTTATTTTGCCAGCGTTAGACTACAAGGTCAGTTTGCACCAACAGCTGATGAGCGATCAATAGGAGATTTGAACTTAAAGAGCCGTGGCCCCAGGGGCGGTCAGCCGGCGGTGCATGGTGTTACCATGGGGGGGTGGGATGGGGGGGGCAGCTAAGCCCAGGGGCTCAACAGAGACCTATATCCTTCCACAGACCCTCCACCCCCACCTACACCCCACCTCCCCAAGCTTGGTTAACTCTCAAGACCATGATTAATTCATGGTGGATTACAGTCTGGAGGCAGGGGAGAAAACTGGGATTGCACACGGTCCTAACTGCACACGCAGGGTTAGGGAGATAAAGGTTCCCCCGGATTCATGCCACAATCCTACCACCGCCCGCCCAACTCGTTTCCCTACAACTATGAATAATTTTTTCATCCTTCCTGCAAGAACACGCCTCAGTGTTTGGGCTTCTTGATTATTAACACGGCTGTGTTCGCCGAAATAAGTCAGTAGATGTCCCTCCTAGCCGTCAGACCGCACCACGAGAACAGTAAGCTGCAGGGAATAATAATGTAGGAGCGGGCTAATAAAAGCATAACAAGCAGCAGAGCTGCGGTCACGGCAATTTCATCATTGTCCTTCACAGTTGCACAGCTAACTGCTTATGATTAGTCGACGACCTCGAGTAAGTGAATGGAAGAATCTGAGGCCAGAGCCAAAGTGGTTGGGGAAAAAAGTGGCATCAGCATAAGTTGTGAATCCACTCCCCCTTGTGTTGGCTGCAGCAAGCAAGTCCACTAAATACTTCCACGGCAAGTGAAATCAGCTGAAAAGGGTTTTTTTTGTTGTATTTGTTGTTCATACTCTTGCACTATTTGTCTATGAATTGTTCTTCGAGCCATCAGGATCTGGTGCAATGCTGCAGCAGGGGAAAGAGAAAACCCTTTGTTGACAGTTAAAGATTAGCATCACAAAATTCATACAGAAAAGCATGACTATATGTTTCCACCACCCTGCTAAAAGCTTCTGAGTTCTCCTTCTGACTCAATTTTTTCTTTGTGTGTCTTTTCGTCACTTTCCGCCAACTGCCATTTCAATTTCACTCAGTGTTTTTGAATCCCATTAATCAGAATTAATAAATGTTTACCTGTCACCATGTCTGCAAAGGCCAATTATTTCACACTCCAAGTGAATAGAAAATTAGACGTGTAGACAAAAAGCGTTCATTATGAAATGAGTGACACTGGCCTGATAGCCTAAGTACCTTACAGAGAGCCCTATGATGTACTGCTGCACTGACACTGATACACGTGATACATAATGCACTGTAATGTAAGGATATACTATAAGATAGCTGCTCCAAAGAAAATATGTTAAAAAATTCATAAGTATATTTTCTAGTTTTATTAGAAACACATTTTTGTCAACATGTTGTATTTATACAGTGAATGGTCTAATATGCACTGGAGGTCACATAAGCTTAGGTTTATTGGAACAATAAAAGACATACCATGAGGGCTTGATATTCAAAGAGATGTAGCAGCTACGAGCTGCATATTTGACCATCAATTTTTAATAGTTTGGATTTTTCTCCTTTGAAGACACAAAAATAAAACCTGTCTAAGTATGTTATATTAACAATTTTATGAATGTATCGTCAGCAGACTAAAAAATTAAGAAGTCAATTACTCCTTTTAACACTTACATTTTGTCTTAACACGTTCTGCAGATGATGGTGCAAAGCACTTTAACAGTATTTGTGCTATTTTTTTTTTTATTTGGCAACTGTCTACTTTGTTTTTATTCTTTTTTTAACCTTTTTTTGTAAACAACATCTTGTACAAACTAGCACAGTGAACCACAACCCCAGCAAATGTGTTTTTATCTCCATACAATATAAATGAAATCAATACAAAAGTTTGGTTGGTTGCTTGGAACATTTTTATATGGATCGAGAGGTTCTAAAACATGGTTTTCGAGACTTCTGGACTCCTGAATTAAATAGATCACGTAAACAGTTGACTGTTCTAAGTCCCATTTAGAACCCCAGTAGAAGATTTTTAGAAGGTAGACTTCATTTCAACATTTCAAGTTCACTTCCATTTTAAATAAAGGGTTTGCAATCCGTAGAGGGTTTTTACTGTTTGCCTTTTGAAGGCAGCCTTCTTCAGATTTGGTGGAAATTCTGAAACCAAGAAAAGAAAAAAAAAAAAAAAAGAAACAAATAGTCCAGACGGAGGAAAAATTGTCATTTCCTCTGGCCTTCAGAAACATAGTGTCAAAAAGGTTAAGTGTCAATATGGCAGAGCCTTGAGAGGCAAAGAGGTCTGAGGAGCTTCTGAATAAATACAAGGGACACGTCTAGTGCCTCGAACATAGTCTGAACGCCGCTCAGCCTTCCTACAGTGCCAGGTCAGCACACAACCAACCCTCAGCCCCTTTATTCTCTCTCTGTAAAGCTATTGAAGTCTTTGACAGTAGCTAATGATGTTTTTCGTGTTCGGGACATACTATAGGAGATTTCGAAAGGGTTGTTTTTTACCCCACTGGTGAGTGTTAGGGGGTTTGGTCGCTATGCTAGGCCACTGACAGGAGTCAGCAGGGGTGACAGGGTGCTCCAGGGGCCCAAAGAAAGGGAGGTGAAGGGGGGCAGTTCAGCAGTCTTGCCCAGTTTTTTTTTTTTTTTTTTTTTTTTTTTTTCTGTAAGTCCAGTTTTGGATTCAGGGTGGGGGCAAATGAAGCAATTGAAACACCCAAACACAATACTGAAGAAAATGTTTTTGAGCATAATTTTTATGCCAGATACGCTTTCCCCACAAAAGATCAACAAATCAAATGGGAAAATAAATAAATAAATATGAAATCACAAAAAAATTATGATTCAATGGCATTGCCCTAACCCTGTCAATATCCATGTGCCTGTTCTTGACCCAGCCCCCAACACCACCAAACCTCACCACCCTCCGTTACCGAATCTCTCGCCAGTAGAGTCTGCTCTCTCGAAAAGCTACCACACGGTGCCTTCGTTCATTTCCGAGGGCGGGTGGGACAGGTGGTTGTTGTATCCGCTGCCGTTCAGCGACAGTGAGGTAAAGGGCGGGCTAGGGCCGAACACCTCAGAGGAGATGCTGTGCAGGGGCCCCGGGATGCCAGGCTCCGGGCTGGGAGAGTCCCCCGGGTGGTGGGACATGATATCGGAGAAACGCTGCACTTCGCTGGAGGGGTGGTGGCCAGGCAGGGGGTGGTCCATACCTCCGAGAGGGGTGCCCGTGGGGCCTGAGGAGGGCACGAAGGGGAGATCGACTGGGGTCTGGGCCTGCGACGATGGAGGCCCCTGAGGGAAGAAGTCATAGTTCCCTCCCGGGCCGTAGTACTCGCTTTGATAATCTGCAGATCCAAGAGAAGAAGAAGAAAAAAAAAATCAACGTTAGGTCTGAGAACAATGGGTGTGCAGAAATAATTCCGGAGACATTGAGGAATTCATTGAATATACATAGCTTGATTTGTATTAGAGAGGGAGAGAGACCCTCGCCGTGCTACATTAGTCACAGAGCACGTTACACTTAAATCAAAACTGCAATTGGGTGGGGAGAACAACGTGGCCACAAAATTAATTAAAATGGGGGCCATTTCATCAGCGATTCTACCTACTGAGACCATTTTTTTTTCAATTCGGCAGAATATTATTAGACTTTTTGCTTCAGCAGAAAGGACAAAGGCCCGAGCACAAATGAAATTCTCAGATTCTCAGAAAATTATCAGATATTTCAAAGCAAGGAAGAGTATGGTATCAAATCACTCAGACGTAAACTAAGTTCACTTCAACTTAACTCACTGCTCACTGATTTCCAAAAGGATTTGGATGAGTTGACCCAAACTGAATAGAGCAGTTCAGTTTATTTAAAAAAATTAAAAAGAACCTCTTTGCTGAATATCAGAACTTGTTTAAGCAAGAGTGGGAAACCACTGCTTTGCATGCATTTGTTTATATAAGTGTTATTTTACTTTTGTGTACTGAATTATCATGACCATCTCTGAGAAAAGAGTCTAGGAAAGGTAAAAAGAAGTGAAGAGGCCTAACATGGCATCTTAGCATGTTATATAAAGACACCTAAATGAAATTACTAATCTGAAAGATAAAATTGTAGGAAAGTTGTTTCATGAGGCTACAGCAGGAAATTACAGACAAATAAATGAAAACATATAAAACAAATGAGGGAAATATTAAACTAACATGAATAAAAATATGAAACTTCTTATGAGCATTTTGCAAAAGTGCACAAATAAGAAAAAAAGTGCAGAAAGAGAGAATATGAGCTTAAAATTGGATGTTTCATCATGAAAAAATGAATTAGTGGAAATAAAAAAAGACACTTGTCTTACAGAAGGAGGTGAATGGTACACATACCTCCATAGTAAGAGAAGGGCCCGTTGGGGATGAGCTCCCCGGGCTCCAGCCGGTCCACCAGCGTCCTCATCCGCCTAGGGCTCCGGAAAAACGCGTGCCTCCGGGCGCCCAGCGCGCTCAGCTGCTTCATGCGCCTCTCTTTGGAACGACGGTTCTGGAACCAGACCTGGACACACAAACACACACATTTACAGGTCACTTCATGTCACCCGGCAAACGTGCAAAAGGCTGCTGACGCCATTTTGATTGCACATCAATATTCTGCGCGGGAGATGAGAGGAGGGGGGAGAAATAGATGGGATGGGAGAGATGGCTCCGTTGGTGTTAAATTTGGGGTGGCGAAAATGTTCTGGGGCCTGAGTAAATATGTAAACAAACAAATACAAATTTGGCATGTACTTTTTTTTTTATATATGCTATTAAACCTCTCTGAGTAAATTCACCCCATATAAGAGAAAGTGTAATTAGGTGTCATATTTACCTTGGCACCTGCACCGCTATGGCTTCTTATAAGAGTAAATAACCGCGCTGTCTGTGTGTTGTGCGGCGAGCGTGATGAGCCGGTGCGTTAAATCCGCAAGGCTGTGCGTTGGAGAGGACTGCGCCCCAATTATCGTTACAGGAACGCGAGTCACATCTAACCTCCCTAATGATCTTTTAACCCTCCATTTACTCCGACTGAAGCTACAGCAGCGGGGGCTTAAAATCTCCAATTAATACTTAATAGGAGGGTTGTTACCAATATATTACCGGGCTCTTGGAGGTTATCATTTCCTAATCTATAGGCCGGCCAGCCGTCCTTTAATTACGCTCTTCCCTTTTTCCCTCGTGCTCATACATATTAGATACCCCGACTTCGCCACTTTCACTTTATCGCCATTAATCTGCTATGCTAAACCTTTTTTTAAAAAAAGCTTAGCTCTGCCCCGCAGCCTTCTGCACATTATGAAGACAAAAAAAAATCTAATTTATTAAAAATAAAAACGCAGAAAAGCTCTATTTTCACGTCATTTTGGGCCTATTCTATTCTTTCTTGTAGAAGGCCTGCTATTATTCCTGAGGTGTAATAATATGTTGTGTCATGAATCGCAGATTTACAATAATTCCTCCAATATTGCTCTTTGTAAATGATACAAGGAAAATAGTCACAAAACCTACATTATTATTATGAATAATAATAATAATAATAATAATAATAGTGCTGATGATGATGATGATGATGATTGTCAGTGCTCTGTGTTGCTCCTTGTTTAACTTAAGGCGGCCTTGCTGTAATTCAGAGTTCTGAGGAGACAATCTGAAGACCCTTGAAACAGATTTCTGCCTTTCCACTTGGCTGGAAATGCTCACAGCATGGCTAAATGTGGTCGCAAAACGTGATGGCAGCGCTGTGCCAGGACTCCCAGCGCTCCCAGCAGCCCGGCGCCAGTTGGCGACTTTGCCCCGTCGCGCGCGCCAAGAATCAAAAATACCCATATAAATTACCCGTTTCCAAATCAACCTCGTTCGTCGTCCAATCTTTGGCTTAATGAAATCAATGTGACCGCGCAGTTTGAAGGGAAGAGGCCTCCTTTAAAGAGGGGTGAAGGATGTGAGAGGAGGGGGGGTGGGGGGTGGAGGGGGTGGGGGTGGGGGCGGATGGTGAGGGAGGTGGAGCCTCTCTGATGGGATGAGGCCTGCACGGTCATGGCAGTCTGGCAGCTTGGCAGGGACATTTTTCCATAAAATATAAGCTGTTACATCACACCTTTTAATGGGCGCGTAACACCCTATAAAACAGAGAAGGTGCGGGTCCACCTCCTCAACCTGTGGGTGTCCGCTGCTCTCCATAATATTTCAGAACATCTCAGGCAGAATTGGAGGTTTTGTTTATTTATCACTGAACTGTAGATAAAATACTGTTGCTGGTGAAACCTGTAATTACAATTTTTGTCAGGGGCACACGGACCACAGTTTGAGAAACACCCACTTCAGCTAATAATGGTTATTTATATCTTGTTATATTGGTTGTTAATGAATGAATTCATTGTGAAATGAAAGGAGGAGAACATCCCGGAACCCCCGCCGCATGCAGGACCTTCGGGAGTTGGATGCTTAATGTAGATGCTCCTTTACCTGGATGACCCTCATGTTGAGGCCGGTCTCCTGGGCCAGCTGCTCCCTGATGTGTCTGGTGGGTTTGGGGGTGGCAGCGAACGCCGCCTTCAGCGTCTCCAGCTGCTTGGCCTTGATGGTGGTCCGCGGGCCGCGTCGCTTCCCGCCCAGGTTCTGGTCATCGTTCTCATTATTAACCGTTTCCTTGTCGGACAGGGCGGCTATCTCCGTGTCCTTTAAGACCACGTCGTCCTGTAGCTGGTCTTGAGAGTCCGGTGATAAACTCGGGTCGCTGCATGCCGTTACTACAGGAATGAAATATGAAAATTAGAATAACCAGACATATTCTGCAAAAAACAACAAAACAAAAAAAAAAAAAAAAACGAGCTGAATTGTTTGAGTGATTTGGTGGAAAAAACTACAGCTGCTACAACCAACAGAACAAAATCCATCCTATTCCCAAAAACTCTATTTATCACTGTGGACTGTGTCAGCAGTGATGTAGTGGTCAATTATAGGTGGGTGAACTATGACCTCAAGTCGGTGATGCAAACTACCACCAGCATTTATAACAATAAACTATATTTTCACAAAACCTTTGTCCAATCTTTTCCTCCTTGAAGCATTTTTTAAATATCATTTTTATACAAATGTACATTATTTGTTAGCCTACACCATGAAGATCCAGGTTATAAAGACGGATATTTTTTTTTCTTACAAATAAAAAGCAGCAAATTTGATGTGTCTTCTTCTTTACTGCGTTGCTAAAAGATTTAAATATTAAATAAGAATTATAAACAAACAAACGACACTTCAGCACATAAGCTTATATATTACACTCCAAAATGAAGACCATCGTCCTCACTGCTGTCAGAGAAAATAAAAACAGAACAGAAAATATTGTAAATTTGGGATCATTCCATGCGGCAACAAAGGCAATGGAGAGTGTTTTTTTGTCCAATTCTACTCCTTGGATGCGTCTAAGCCCTAGTCATGGAAATGATGAAGCCACTGCGGGGCTGAACACATCACATCCATCACAATTTATCCCGCCTCACGCTCACACAAACACACCCACACATGCACGAAGGAAGGGCTCCCTCCGTACCTGAGAGGAGGTTGGTGTCTTTTACACTGCTGTTGTTTAGGTAATCGTCTTTGCAAACGAATTTGTTCTCGTCTATGATGTAGAGCTCCTCGCCGGTGGAGAGCTGCTTATTGCACATCATGCAGGTGAAGCAGTTGAGGTGAAACACTTTGCTCCGGGCCCTCCGGACCAAGTCGTTTGGAGAGATGCCCTGCGAACAACCGCCACACTTAGTGCCGAACCGCCTGCAGGAGGAAGAAGAAGAAGAAGAAGAAGAAGCAAAAAGCTATAGAATGTTTTACACAAATCATTTTTTTTTTGAAGCGTTTAAATAATATCAACATCCAGCCAGGTTGGTAACAAGGCGGGAGTGATGGGGAAGGAATACACCGTATTTTACAGACAAAGAATAACATTTAAAAATACTGTTGACTCAAAAAAGCTGCACAAGTCACATTTTAGTGGAAGAAAAAATAAAGAATTAGAAAAAAGGCGCATTTGACATCCAGATATAAAGACACTCTTATTGTCTAAACCCTGTAAAACGCAATTTAGAAACTTTCATTAATATTTCAACATGAATAAATATAAAAACAAAGTGGAAAATAAAAAATAATAGTGATAAGTGTTCTCCAGCTACTCAGACACAACCTTTGTGTAAAGACTCGCACTTTCAAATAGCGCGTTTAGTAGTTTGTGGAGGTAAACATAAATATCAACACTGAGGTTTTTAGATAAAAAATGAAAAGACTGAAATGTAGAATTATCTTTGTGCGTGTACACGAGCGCGTTTTGTACAAAAGACGCTGTAGAAATATTTTAATAGTAAAATAAAATGTTGCCTATAAGATCCATATTTTATATAATAATAACAAAATATTTAATTTCTCCTGAAGCGATTGCACGACTGTGTTTAGACATATTAAATAAGAGCTGCTGAAGGTATTTTTTTTATTTCTTTCACTGCTTTTAGTTCTATATTTCCAGTCTTTTCCAGACTACATGTAACACGTTTGACACTATGAAAGCCATTAAATATACGGCTTCTCTAACACAGCAGACTGCCCTGGAATTATAAATAATAGCCTCTGCCACTGACTTCAACGTTAAACAATGTGTATTGAGTGGTGTGCACCGCTTGTTGACTGCACGTCTGTGATTGCATTGTCTGTGGACTTGATCTTTTCAACTAGTTTACTATTCAAATCCACTTATCACGTCCTCCTCAGTCGGACTGAGCAAACACACCGGGCTGCCTCTCCTCTGGCCGGGGTTTGATCCTGTGCGCTCCCCCGGCAGCCTGCACGCTGTAAAAAAAACACCCCAAGTGTGATTTCCTCGATTTCCTAACAAACCGCCCCTCCCACCCCCTCTCCCAGCTAAGAGCGAGTGCACACGCGTTTAATGTTGCTGCCCCTCTTTTGTTGTTGTTTTGCATAAGAATCCAAATTAACAAGCTTTTAATTACTCCTCCTAATCAAAGCTTATCGCCTTGCAGTCCTCATTCACGCCTACAGGCACGGACAGTTTGCTTTATTCATTCATTTAGAGAAAAGAAATTAAAAAAAAAACAACGGAGACTCTGCGTTCATTCTTAGTACTTGCTGTCCTGTGTGTGCAGTCACACATTCTTTTAAAAACTTAGCTTACATGCTTTTTTTTTTAAAAACCTGTATTTATTTTATTTTAACTGCTGGTTTGATAAAGCTAAAGGCGGTCTGAGTTTCTGTGAATTACTTGCAATTATACTGTTGACTTATAGTTGTTAAATGCATTTTAAAAGTTTCAAATAACATAGAAAAATGTATTTTTTAATTTACATTAAATCTGCTGAAGATTAAAAATACATTTTCTGTCAAATGGGATGTTATGCCTGAAAAATAAATGTTTTCCGTCTACTTCAATGATGCACCATCACCAACAAATTGAAACTTCTTGATATAATTTCTTAAAGGCCTATATTCATCTTTTTTGCAACCCAGCTACTGACATTAAAGCAGATATATTAATAAACAAACAAAAAAAAACACTAGTGAGGAGTTTGGCTGTCATTTCTCCGAGCTTACCTAAAGAAATCATTTTTGCAGTACAGTCTTCCCTCTCGAGAAAAACATTTCTCTGTCAAATTACATTTGCACTCGCAGCACTGCACGCACTTGACATGCCAGGCTCTGTCCAGCACGTTGAGGAGAAAGCGGTCCAGGATAGGCCTCTCGCAGCCGGCGCAGTGGACCATGGCTTTGGCTGGGCTACGACCCCACAAATAAAGCACACACACACACACACACACACACACTCACAAACAAAATCAACAGCGCAGGCCGAGCATTGACCGAGTTATCTGCTCTCTCCCTCCCTGATTCGCCTGGAGCTCCCGGGTCAATGTGCGCGGAGAAGCCAGTCGATCAGGTGTCACCACAGATTTCTCCCTGCATGCGTAAAAAGGCTCAGCGTCCAAAAAAAAAAACAACAGACAGGAAGGGATGGCGACCGCGTCCTCTGTCACTGGTGGTAAAAACCAAAAGGGAAAAAATAAATAAATCAGTCCTTTATTGGATCCGAGGCAAAACACGCAATTCGACCAAAAATGTAGATTTCAGCACAGGAAGCTTGAGGATCAGCTCAGGCTAGAAGACCGGAGCCAGTTTGGTTGTCCCGGCGCTCTTGGAAGTGACGCATCGGCCGAGAGGAGTGTCGTGTGCCAGTCAGTGCTGGAAGAGGCGTCTAATAAAATGGTTTTAGGGCAGAGCTGTCACACAACAAGACACGCACGCCTATAAATAATTCAGTGCACTCTGACATGGCAGCGTATCCACTGTTCAAAACCCGGCGAGAAACAAAATCACACACCAGAAAGATTTTTTTTTTTTTTTTTTAAAAAAGAGCGTTTTCCCCTCTCGCTCTGTCAGATGATCCTGGATGTTTAGCTTGCGGTGGCGGGTGATGCCGAGATGCGCTGGCGGTTCCGGTAGTAGTCAGTATATATGCTGGGATGCCCTCAGTCTCCAGTACCGTATGTATGCTGGGATGCGCTGGGTCTCCAGTACACTGTCTTGCTCCTAAAGCTCCAGCCCAGCCTTATTCCCAGCCTCCTGACGTCAGGCCGCGGCCGGACCAATCAGCGCCGCACCATGCCAGCAACCATCAAGCCGCCCCATCATAACCCAGCGAGGGCTCTGCCTGCTATTTATGCCACACACTCAAGACACCAATTGTCAAGAATTTCCCTGCAAACTGTCATATGTTAGTGAATGTGTTTGGAGGAAGCAGCCGCGGCGGAGGGCGAGCAGCGCGGAGGGAGAGACGCCGCCACTTTTCAGCTGCTGAGCAAATTGTCTTCTGGGCATGAGGGGGACATGAAGGAGGAATCTGAGCAGGTAGATACAGTGTGGCGTCTGCAGGATAAAGAAGCTAGAGGCGCATATTGCATGGCGTGCATCCTGTGTAGACTGTTTACCAATGTAAAGTTACTTTGCGCCAGAAATTGATACACAAGTTGAACATATTTGTTTAGTAATTGGAGAATATTTTTTATAATACTTATATAATCAATAAACTAATTGTAAGTTCAAATATGGAATATTACTTATCTGCTTTGCACTTCACAACACTCAGAGAGTTAAATCTCTGATTTCACAGCAGGTAGCTGCAAAAGTGTGGTGACTGTTGTGGAGATGCTGTTACCGGTAGTTTCCTTTTCTCCGCGTCCAGTCAAGCACTACAGAGTGTCGTGTGCTTATTTACTTTGATAATGTTTCCTTGCGCCTCGGCAGTAGCACACATTAGTAGTTTTGTCTTTGGTGTGACGGAGAGGCAGCGTGGAAGTGAAAGACAGAAAGGCTCTAAAGTTGACAGCTCAGCCAGTCAGGAGCTTGCGGCCCAGACACCTCGGACGATTCATTAGGGGAGGTCCAATCCACTTCAAGTCCACCTTAAGTAAATAACACCATGGGCCTAACAGCCCGCTGGATTATTAGTCATTTCCCATCAAAGAGATCAGTCAAGTCTTTTGTGTTGGAGCTTTTTTAGATGATTTACAGGCCCTGAATCCTTTTTCTTTCTTTTGCTCAATGACAATAGATTGTCTAGTCTGGAGGGAAAAAAAGTTTACATGCTGCTTGAACAAATTCGTTTCGTTCCACCATCTAACCAAGATTTACATTTGCCAAGAAACTCGTTTGGAGTAATTAATGTTTGCATTATTTATTTACATAAACTGTTCCATTGTGGCCTGTTAGACAATAGTTTCATAAATATTATTAGTCTACAGAAATAAAATGTTGCGGTTGTCTTTAGTGTTAATAGATACAGGATGAGGCGTTTATTTACTCGACTAAAAATTGAACCAATCGCAAAAGCTGTGCACTTAACGCACTTTAAAGCTGAAAAAGCGTCCCAGACACACATATTTATTCTTTAACAGTAGCCCGCCAGCATCTCTTGCATATGGGCTGCTTCTCATGCAAAACGCCCGCAGTCCCAGTCCAGCTGCCTCCCGGCGTCTGGGGAGCGCCCCTTCAACAGGACATGTGTTCCTGGCTTGAAGAAAAGAAGAGATAAGACTTAAAACATACACGTCTCTGTTTAGTTTTCGCCTTACCCACCTCCTCAGCCTGCTCTACTTTAGTCCTCTTCTCTTTTTCCTCCTGTTTCACCCACTTTTCTGTTTGTGGAAGGTGCGTCTGAGCGCGTTCTGCTGAGCATCTGGTTAGGTTTCCATCAGAGAGTCAGGGAGAGAGGGGTCATTGAGCTCCATGACAACTGGGCGGTCCATACTTCTGTATAGAGGGGCAATCAGTAATGGAAATATCACGTTTCTTTTAGACCACAAAACCATCACTGTTCTTTTTTCCCCTGCAAGGAAATCTGCAGAAAAAACCTGAAAACAAACCCAGAAATCCTGCAGTCTGCAGGCCTCGCGCTCCCCACCACCACACAAACTTGTAAATGCAGCATGTAAACAACAAAAGTTGTTGTTATTTCCATGTGTAGAAGATGCCTTGATAGTCTGTCAGTGGGGATAATCTCTGCCTGATTTAAACCAGAGAGGGGAAAAGCCAGCTCACGGAGGCAGATTAATCCACGAATAGAAGGAAATCAAAATATAGGCTATAGGCTTAAAAATATCTCAACTCCCCTCCAGGCAGAGACACTATTAAATGCAAAAAATGGTTTTAACCTTACCACTGTAATCCCTTACTAGCAATAGATTTTATTCTCACTCATATTTTCATTCTGATGCAGGCTGAAGTTGTAAATTGGAATTTGTGGTGCAACGTCTTTGCTCAAATTGAAGAAAACAAAACTTGGTTTTTATCCTTTTTTTGTCCCGCTTTAATCTCAGAATGACTGGAGGTAGATTTGATGGCAGAAGGCCTTTCAGCAGGCCTGTTGAGAAAATAAAAATCAAAGTGAGAACTGTAGCTGAAAATGAAAATCTAAATGGTCAAAGTCACTTTATTTGATTGATCTCTTATTGGTTTCCACTGTAAAAGGGTTAGGGTTATTAGCTTTTTTTTTTAAATTCTATACATTTCCTTTATTTCCTCAAAAGTGTTCACGTGGACACCACAGGCCCTGCTGTACAGTAAAGAAAGAGGATTTTCTTGTATCAGGACCATAGTGTTGTAAAGCAGCCCAGGAGATTTGGGGTTTATGAAGTGCAGACAAGTGAACTGGTACACTGCGAGATAATTAATCTGAGATAATGGATGAGGCTGTGAAGATGCATGCAATCATTAATTCTAATCATGACACGTTTATTTGTCTCCCCTTTCTCCTCCAGGCTCAGTTTAGAGACACAATGTCACCACAACAATGTATGGGGGGCACGGCTAGAGGAAGAAGACTTTGGAATAAAGACTCAGTGCTGAATCAAGCAGGTGATTAGATGTGCTGGGAAAAAAAGGTGTTTAAAATATGTGAAAGCGATATTTAAAGCAATTTTTTTCTTCTACGTCTAGTTTTTTTCCCCCCCGTGGTGGCCAGGCTGTGAAAGCCGGGGCTGTGTGACCTTAAACCCGGGCTAGTGAGGCCGGGCAGGCTGCCGGGGGGACACACCGTGACTCCGGTAATACAGAGAGAAATATCACCCCCGACTGGAGCTTTGATCAACTGAGTGTACAGGGGAGGAGGAGGAGGGGGTGGAGGTGGAGAGGTGGGGTACCGGTCCGCTGCTCTGCTCTGGCTGTTTCAGCCTCTCTGCAGGTTTTTTTTTTTTCTTTTTACAAAGGAATATTGCAAACAGGCGCTGGCATTCATAATTCATAATAAGGCGCATTGATCATTCTGGCTTATGAATGCGTTTATTTTAGAAATAAACAGCCTCATTTCTGTCAAACTGGCTCAGTTAATATCATTTTTTTTTTTTTTTTAATAATTTTTCATCTGTATTCCTACTTGGAAAACTTCACCACGTGGAATGAGAAAAATAATTTGAAGGCAAAATGTGCATTTTTTTTTTTAAAAAAAGGAGAAAATTAGAAGCCGAAATAAGACAGAAATTATTTGATTTTAGTCAGTTGCACTTATTTTAAGTTGCTTTCGACAAACATGTCAATGTGCCAAATTAATAAAATTGCTTGAAATTACATAGATATTTTTTAAAACGAAAAACTCATTTTTTTCTTCTGAAGAATAATATATTATTTTTGCCAGTAACGAAAACCAGCAACAGAATGCACGTGCGTCATCTGAAAGTTACAAAATAAGCTTTAAAAAATGTTTTATTTTTGGGCGACACGCTCACTCACAGAAAGCTCTTTGAACAATGAGTAAACAGTGCTGTCCATTAACATTTATGACATAATATGTCAACTCTTGTCTTGGTTGCTCAAACTGCATGGAGCGCGCACATCTGACGCAAACTTTACTGCTATAAAGTGAGAGTGTGTTTGTAGGGGAAGGGGTGTTGGAGGAGAGGGAGGTTGCGGTGCCCTGCCCTGTCCCTGCCCTGCCCAGTCTGTCAATCATTCTTCTCCGCATTATCACGCACTCCCAGAACCGAAATCCGACCCTCCTCCCCTCCCTCCCTCCCTCCCTCTTCTATCCATCCTTCTGTCCGTTCATCCATCCCGGCGCGCGGTGCTCACGCAGCAGAAAAGGCCCTGCATGGCTGACAGATTTGGGGGGAAATTCAGAGTCTGTAATGGTATAACCCACATGATTGGGGAGGCTGCAGCAGCCAACGCAAAGCCACGCAGAGTCCCACAATCGACTGGCTGAGCTGTGTCCTCCCCTCCCACCACCTCTTCCTCCTCCTCCTCCTCCTCCTCCTCCTGTGGATCAGCAGCCAAACATATGCCGATGTGAACTCAACGTGGATTATTGAGCCAACAGCAACTCTACGCAAACATTTTCCAGACTTTCCAACTCCGGTCCCGGCCTGCGCTGAGAGAAATCCAATGGGATTTATAGATCATCTCCCTACAGCTGTCCCTTCTCAGTCAGTCAACCCCCCACTCCACACACACACACACACACACACACACACACACACACACACACACACACACACACACACACACACTAGCCGATATTCAGAGGCTGTCATGATCCGACCACCAGAACCATCCACAGCTACAACCAACACCGTCCTCTCTGTCTGTGTGTTTTCTCAAGGAGATCATATGATTCAGTGAATTGGGGGCCCGGGGGGTCCAAAACAGTTGTGAGTCACGAGACTCCGAGGTCACCATCAGCATCACCACAACACCGCAGCCACCACCACTAGAGTCCCTGCCACTCCTCTAGGGGGCGAATTCAATCCGGGTAAAGAGAGGGCTTAGCCTATGATATACTGCCATTATTATTGCTAATATTGTATTATATCATTAACTATAATTTATTGCTGGCGTTATGTCAGGCTAAAGCTTTAGGAGACAATATGGTCACTCCCCATTCCCAGTCAAATCTTTATGATATATATATATATATATATATATATATATATATATATATATATATATATATATATATATATATATATATAATATATTTTAATTTTGAAAAATGTTAAAAATAACCTCAGCTCACGAGGAAGCAAATCAATACACAGATAAATAAATAGTCAATATCTTTTTGGTTATCGTTTCTCTCCCTGCTATAAAATCCATCTGTGACCGTATTTAAACCATAGATGTCCGCAGCTAAAACCTATTAAAATTATATTTATACAAATAGAGAACACAGGTTTCAAGATTTGCACTATTAAATCAATAGCACAAATGACAAAAACTGCATCATTTCCATCAGATCAGCTGGAGAGACTACTAACTGAGCCATGTGGAATTCCTCAAAAGAGACCTACACCTTCACTGTGAATCCAAACTCAAAAAAAGAAAGAGTTTTTATTTCTTATATGAAAATGCTCCAAACAGAGAAATGAACATACATAAAGGCGCAGGGGAAGCAGCCTCTACTAAAGCAGTTCTCCTAGTTTAGATTAATGGTACTCCGCGCTTATTCTGCAGTCGGGGGTGAAAGGGCTAGGATCACTAATGATTATAATATAATGTGTGGCGATAACCACTCCCTTTGAGATATTATCGCCCGCTGGCCAATGCTCAGGGGACGGGCTTGCATGGCTGCAGAGCGGCAGATAGCTGCTGCTGCTGCTGCTGCAGCGACCGCAGCGGATTTCTGCGCTCTGAAAGAAAAAGCCCGCAAGCATGGAGCGAGGGAGAGCTGGCCGCTGCTGATACCTGCATTAAAATATACAGCAGAGCAGACTGGCCCATGAATGCTGCTTAACAATATACACACACACTTTCAAAAAAAATATATTAGAGAGACGTTTATGTTTTTTGTGAAAATATGGGCACATGTTTATTTAGGAACTACCTTACATCTATTTTTCATCTTATTGTGATAAATCAAACTAAAGAAAAAAAAATGTTCTTTTTAAAAGCAACAATGTGAAGTGACTTCATTACATTTACTGCTTTCTGAAACGGTTTTGGAACACTAAAGAGGCCCTGCGGAAAAGCATGTTGAAGAGTTATTTGAACCCAGACGAAAATGGCCTTAAAGGGTTATAGAGTAGCAGAATCTGAATCATACAAAAAACCCCTCATTATTCCTAAATAAAACAAGAACAATCAAAGACAGATAGAACAGATACTACAATTAATAGAGATGTAGGAGTCATAGAATATGATTTAATGCTGCTAAAATTCAAAATTCTGCTATTTCATGAATCTTTTTGTTGCAATCAAGTGCCCGAAGAAGAACAGAAGCTCCTCAAATGATTTATGCTCTGGTTAATGATTTTATTCAAATTCTCTTATTAGAAAAAAAGTAAAAATATACCTGAAAGACAATCAGAGAATTCAAGCATTTCAGCCTCTTTGAAAAGTATTTTGATGTTAAAATAAATTGACTGCTTGTGTAAATTTAGACTATTTTTATACACATATTGCATTACACTTTTAGAGGAGAACTAAATAACCTTTGGTTTACCTGTATCTTATCACCTTCTCATTTCTTTAATGTGAAATAAAGTCTTAGATGCAGCTGTAGGCCTGTACAATAAGAGCAACATCAAAGGAAAATATATTAGAATCTACCTCATCAAGACACACAGGCCTGTACAGTAAATGTTGTGAAATCACAGATGTCTACATATACATGAAAAATGTCTCACGTTCCGGAGAAAAGAAAAGAAAAAACACTATAATCAAACAAGGATAAAGAAGCCTCTGATTCCCTAATGTGAACAGGCGCGGACAACTTTTCCAAAGCCGATTAGGTTGGAAATCCCTGCATAATTATCGATATTCACTGATCAATAACAAACAGCCCAGTCCTCAACGACATGCCTGCGTAAAAATAAAATTCTCTGACAGAGGGAAGCAGAGGAGGAGGAGGAAGAAGAAGAAGAAGAAGTGTAGTGAGTGATGCTGCTGTGCTGGATGCATCGCAGCCAATCCCGCACTATCCATCTTCATTGGGCTTTTGTGTGCGCAAAAAGCAAAGGCGCGCATAACGTAAAGCCCGCATCAAAGCCGCGGCTTTATTTTTATATCCAATAGATCAGCAGGCAGACAAAGCTTTATTTTCGCCAGGAGAGAGATATTTTACCTCTGCCTTACGGTTTTATGTTAGAGAGGTGTCAGCCGGGGGAAATGGATGGCTAATGCATAGGCAAAGCGCTGTTCGCCTTGGCATGCTGCACGTCAGAGGGGGGCTGCAGGGAAGAGCAGGGGGGGATTTAGGGCCCCTGGGGGCCCAACACGGGGGTCTGAGCACTGGTGGTGGTGGGGGGGGAGGGAGTGGGGGGTAGAAGTATCCGCCCCCCACTCATACTCATGCTCATAACACAGTTGAACACATAAGCACACAGTCAAACATACACCTCAGTTAGACTAATACATGAGCTTTACAGTATTGGCCTTTTATTAAGAATTCAGTCTTTATAGACCTCCAACCACCCACCACCTTCTCATCCCTCCAAATATATATATATTTTTAATATTATTATAAGTCATACTGATTAAAATAAGTGTCAATAGGAATGTGCCAGACTGAAAGGTTACACAAGACAACCAGCACATGAGGTATTTAAACAAGGTGACCCCCAGAAAAGAAGAAGAAAATACAAATTAAATCCAGTAACAGTCACAAAATGAATTTTCCAGAATACAAATGTGCAGAACATCAACGTCTTTATTAAACCAAACTCAAGATTCACTTATTAGCTTTTCTGGAGCTTTCAACCAGTGATGATAACCTACTAAGATTCATGTTGTCATCATCAACTGGAAGCCTAGAAAAACGCTAGTAAGTACATCTGTCTCATAACGCATTAGAACGCATAAGCACGCAATCTAAGACACACACCTCAGTTAGACAATGCATGAGTTTGCTGGTATTGACCTTTTGTTAAAATACAGGCCCTGTCCCAGACTTTATGAGGCCCTAAGAAGAGCCCCCATCCCGCTATTCACCCACCCCTTCTCAAAGTTCTTTTATATTATTCTAAGTCATACTGGAAGGTAAAGTGGCATAAAACATGTGATGTGTTGAAAAGAAATGCCATATAACCAGCATGTGAGGCATTTAAAACCAGGTAATCCCCATCCCCAAAAACAGACAATCCCCTGAGTCCAACAGTTATAAAATGAATCTTGCAGTAAATAAATGTGCAGAGCATAAACCATCTTTACAGTTACAAAGAAAATCAAATTAACTTTTATTTGGCCAACAAAACTAAAATCAAAGTCCACTTGGCAGTTAACTGAGTTTTAATGGATAATTACAACTGACTCAAAGTCGTCTCAAACTCATGGTTGAAAGCTCCAGAAGAGGCTTAATGTCACTAATGTTATCTTAGTTTTGGCTTTGACAAATTCTTAATAGATAGTAGGGATGAGCAGTGAGCCCAGTATTTGTATTTGTATCTATATTTGTTGAGGCAGCAAAATTATTTGTATTTGTATTTGAATAAAAGTGGAAAGAGGCTTAAAAATGCTGCTTTTGTTTTTATTACGCTTTTAATTTTAGAGTTGTTTAAGTGTTACAGTAAGAGTTCATGAATAAATTACCTTACGAAGGAGGTCCCCACACTGGGTCTCAAACTGGAGTCTCCCAGATCATTGATGACTGCGCTGACTACTGAGCTAAAACTTTACTCATCACCTCATTGCAGACAGACCTCTACCTATTTATACACCTATAACACAAAGACAGCACACCATGTAACGTGTAGGGAAGAACTTAAAAGGCGATTCTTACTTTGCACTTTTCATTTATTTCCTATTTTTTACAACCTTGGGAGCACTTCACGTTTGTCAGTAGCTCAGCTTTATCTCTGGGGAACACCCCCCAAATCCAGGAATGTTGTCCAAATTAGGAAATGTGCGTCATGTAGCAGGTGGATGTGAATCTCCTCGCTGAGACCTGCTGATAGACGTAACAGCGGAGCAGAGGAGAGAGACTGAGATACCGATGTAACCGACCTGTGCGCTGGTATTTTCTTCTTGAAAACAAATCATTTTAAAAATATTTGTATGAAACAAATATTCTTAAAAAAAAACCACTATTTGTGATTTGCCGAATAATGTATTCGGGCACACCCCTAGTAGATAGCCTGCGTTACAAACTTGTGTGGAGTTTAGATGTGAGCGTTTACCAGCCTGGGAGGCTCTAAAAACGAAATGCTATTGGTTTGCATTATGGGAAATGTAGGATCCAGTATTTTTGGAGCTTGACCCATAAAGTCAGGATATCTTGGCCACTGCTGCATGGACCATTGACCATTCTTTAAAAAATCTTTCTATTTTAAGTCTTCCAACTTAATGGAAGTGTAATGCCCAATCACTGGAGTATCCCTTTAAATTATCACAAAAATTAACAGAGCACATTTCTCATTTTCTCTTTAAGTACAGCTAAAAGCTAATTAAGCAGCCAAGTAGTTTGCTTTATGCCAAGGGCCGTCTATATGTTCACCCCTGACCACAGCTACACAAGAGGACACTGATGTATTCAGTTTTTCAAAATAATTTTTTTACAAATAGATGCGTAATTTAAAGGTCAAATGTATCCTTCAATGTCCTTTTAGTAAATGAATGTGGAGGAGTTCACAGTGCCTTAAACTCTGTGTCTTAGATGAGAGTTTTATTGTCCCATGATGATTTTAATACAGTTTCAGAGGCTTTTCTGTGCCAACAAGAGTACATCTGCATGACATTTTTTATTCCCAATTTAGCAGCGGTTCAAAATGTAAGCAGCATCACACAAACAAATCTATAGAATTCAGCCTTGAAATCTTCACATTAGCAAAACCCCCTTCAGACCCTTCCAACACATCCTCATACAGGACTATTAGCTAGTTGTTAAAATCTTATGCACTGCTCCCTCTCTGACATGAATGCAGATTTCTCGCTATATGCTGCAAAGAGTTAACGAGATTTACAATGCTGCTCAAAACACAGAGCTTCCCTGTCATATTTCCCCCTCATGCTAAATAGAAATCTTAAGAAGTAATTGGAATTTACTGCATACCTGAATAACTGCATATAAATAAGCACACATTTCATCAGGGGGTTCACTGACACTGTTTGGTCGCATAAAAACTGCTGCATACATTATAATACACAGCAAATAATCTTATTTTGCTGGAGCCTTTGCTACATGCTTGGGATTCCGTCCAAATTACCGAGGATTCAAACAAGCGTTTTCAATTTATTAAGCCTATATGGGCAACATTTCATTTTAATGGGACAATTTATTTCTGGGAGGGGATTATCAGGGGTTGGTTGAAACCATGGCAGTGTGTAAATCTGACAGCGTTCATCTCATTTAAAGGCAGGCAGCCTTTCTTTGCTCAAGCCTGTTTCAGTGGACGGGGCAGGAGGATTCAGGAGCCTCGCGAGGCCTCGACCCCTGTCCTCTTCCTGCGGCTGAAAGGCAAAACTAGCTCGTTGACTTTGGCCATGTCTCCCAGACAAATTCCTCAATTCTCAACACCTTTATGAGCCTGCATGCGCTTACCGAATTTGGTGGAGGAGGACACAAATCCTCCGGATGGGATTGGCAGTCATGCCCCCGGTCTCTCGGCCCGACACGCTCGGGATGTAAAGTGGCCGTCGACGCTGCGACCCCCCGGTCGAGAGGGCTCAGCGGATTTGGAGATAATGACATTGCCGCCTCTATTAAGATTCACATTAACCATTTCACCACACGACCCCATTTCCCTTTGTCCTAGCCCCTGTGTCAAAAGCCTCCCAGTCTTACCGTGCCTGTGGTAATATTCAAAGCTGGCCAAACAACCCTGGCTGCCTGCATGTGCACAACCTCTATTCCTGAAAAGAACAAAAAAAGAGGCTGTCTATATGCAAAGAATACAGTGGAAATACATATCCCACTTGTTGAAAGCAAACCACCTTAACATTCATGGAACAGACTATTTGGCTGCAAATAGATCCCTTATGCTTGTATCTGACATTTTCCATGTTGGAACACACACTCACTCTCAGAAATATTACTTTGTCTTTTCTTTTCACTGACTGAAAGACACATACACCAAGTGACCTCTCTTTCTCTCTTTCTGTCTGACACACACACACACACACACACACACACACACACACACACACACACACACACACACACACACACAGACAGACACACACACACACACACACACAAACCCCAAGCTGCCTCCCCTGCTGGCTCCCAGAGCTGTGACTGTGGGAGGGAGGCCAAATTGTTTGTCTCTCCCTGTGTCAAGGCTCTGCAGCGGGGATGAGACCATGAGAACAACTGCTCCCTGTCTGGCTTCTGGCTGATGGCTCCATCAGGTTAGAGCAACAGGGAGTCTGACGCTGCATGAGCTTGAAAGTGTGTGTGTGTGTGTTTGTGTGTGAGTGTGTGTGTGTGTGTGTTAGTGTGTGTGAATGAGTGAGTATATGAGTTTGAAGAGAGGTAGGTGATCTTTCCAGGAGTGAAAAGTGATGCTGTGTACAACCAAAGTGAGCATTAAAGGAGAGTTTGAAAAGCGATTGCTGGGAAGCAAAGTGCAAAACCAGCACTGAGTCCTCAGCACCAAAGATGGGAACAAAATTTAAAAACTTGTCAGAAAACAATGCTACGCATCGAAACTGGCAACAAACTATAAAACAAAGAACTCAGGGATTACCTCTTCAGGAAAACTCGAGCATCCCATCACTGAGAAGAATTCTCTTGATCCTTCTCTACCTGATGAAGAGTCATTTTTGATTCAAATGGTATATATTTCTATTTATTACATGAAATAAATCTTGCAAAATCTTGAAAGCAACCTTAGCTCCTAGAACATATGTTTTAATTTGCTTTGTGAGATACGTTCTGGAGGAGATGTAACTGTTGCGCTCACTGTTGATTTTTCCCAGTTGAGGAAATATTACATCTCAACATTGTTACCTAGAAATGATATATATATATACTTAACATAATTGCCCTCTGGATTATGTTCATATTCAACGCTTAGGGAAGTGTTGGGGTGGATGACGGGCATACAAAATGTAGCACATTGACACTGGAAACACTGGATGTTTGCATCAGTTTAGGCAGCAAAAGCACTTTGGTTAAGGAAAGTGAAAGATTGTGGTTTTGGTTAAATGTTAATGAGCATATTAACCAAGTGCTGTCAATGTCTAAACATCATCATAAAAAAGTCTAATAATGCTGGAGTTAGTAGTAAAAAATGAAATTACGTTGTCACTGAACATTTTACTGATAAGTTCAGTATCAACATTTTTGCAACTTGCCAGATTTGCTAGCAATGTATATGAATGTATTTTTAGGAGACAGGCTTGGACATCAGTGTACTGCACAGATATCATAGGGAGGAGGTCGTGGTGGATGGTTGTCTGTACAAAGCACAGGACTTTGATACCAGAGCCTGGGGTAACACACTTGGTTAGAGACTGTGTTTCCCTTAGAAGACAGACTATGGTCTCTTAGAAGTAAAGCTGGAGGAGGTCAGGGTGGTTGGCTCGGCCTACAAAGTGTCATCAGAGACCACTGTTTGCATCTTGTCTCCTACCAACAATTAGTGTTGCTTTCTTTGAACCATGACCATGATTTTTCCATAATATTAACCAGGCTGTATGTATTTTGGAAGGCCCTGACAAATAAAGTTGTCATGCCAGATCAGAAATGCTGATGTGACTTGTCTTGGAAGACAATGTTAAATAAACTGTTTTGCAATTTAGGTTTGGAGACTTTCTTCTGGGTTAGTGTTAGTGACATGTTGTGTCTTGTGGTTTAAGTCAGCATTGAATTTTCCAATATTTATTCAAGATCTAAATCTTCCCTGACCTTAACCAAGTGTTTTAAGTTCCCTAAACATTAGCATTACAACATTAAAGGAATAGTTCAACATTTGGGAAATAGGGTTATTCAATACCACAAACTGCCAATTTTACACTTCTGTTTGTGTGCGGATTAAACAAACAAGATCCGTCTGTGTTAATTAGTGAGCTTCAGAGGTGTTGATAGTCACTTTGTATAGAGCCAGACTAGTTGTTTCCCTTACTTTCCAGTCTTTATGCTAAACTAGACTAACAACATCCTGACTTCAGTTCTGTACTTAATACACAAACATATGCTTTAGTTACTAAGAGTGGCTATTGTAGAAAAACACAGGATCACACTGACAAAGTTTTTTGCAAATGTGTTCATTTTGTCTGCAGATACATTCAATACATACATACGATACATGCTTTCTCATTATGTTCTTAAAAATGTAATCCAGGCAGCATTACCTTTCCTGCAAAACCTATTATTTGCTAATGCAAACAAATTGTATATGAATGTCATTTTAAGGAGATAAGGTTGTACATACGTAGATATATTCTGATGTTGACTTAGCTGTGGGGTCTTTACTGTCTCATGTTTGAGGAGCAGTGTGATCCTACTGTACCAAGGTGACTGCCAACAGTCATCTTGGATTTATTGGCATTCATCTTCTAAAGTGCATTGCATTGCATTCATTGGAGAGTATTTAGTCATCTTTCCATCCCTGCACATGTGTTTCACTAAACTATCTCTTCATATCATTCCCTGATTCTTCTCCTCTGATAATGTGGATGAGGTAGTTATGCCACTGCATGGAGAACCCTCCTCCTCTCCTGACTTGCTATGCCTGCAGATGAGTTGAAAGGGTGAGGAGGTCGCAACCTTCCTGGGGGATGTTTTACGATGACACGGCCGGGAAGGTCTGATTTGTCTCCACTGGAGCGTGCCGCTGGCATCTTCACACCCAGCGAGAGAGAAAGAGAGAGATAGAGATAAATAGAGAGAGGAGCTGAGAGAAAGAGAGAGTGTGTGCACAGAGGAAGAGTGTTGGTGATGGTGGGGGGGGGGTGTTTGTTGGAGGTTGGATGTCGCAGGGTGGAGGAGGGCGGGCTGTAAATTAGCCGGCTTGGCAGACTGATGGTCAGCAGCGGTTTCAGAGAACAGCACCCACCTTGACCCCCGCCTAGGACGTCCAGCTGAGCCCAGAGGGAGGAGGAGGTGGAGGAGGACTGCAGACCTCAGATGTGGCTGTGTACTGTAGGCTCACTTTTATCTCTATGTTGTAAACATGCACAGATTCTGGTCACTACATAGTCATTCATGTTGCAGTCTTGATCATCTTACACTGTCTTTGACAGTATCATATCATATCATATCATATCGTATCATATCATATCATATCATATCATATCATATCATATCATATCATATCATATCATATCATATCATATCATATCATATCATATCATATCATATCATATCATATCATATCATATCTGTATCTGCTTGTTCTAGCTCTTCATTAAAGTCATATGATGTCTACAACTCATTCCGCTCTTTTTAGCGTGGCAAAGACACTGAAACAGCCTGAACAACGGGGTTTCTCACCTTTTTTGACATGTGAACCCATTTATAGCTCTCAAAATCCACATGTCCCTATGTGTCAGGTTGTCATGTAAATCTAGAACAGCAGTGTGGCATTATTTTGTATTCCATTTCTATGAGAATAGGTGCATCTTTAAATGGATTAAATAATGATAAATAACAAATAGTACACATAGCAAACATAAACTGAAAATTTACAAACTGTGATTCAAACTATGTGGCAGTAAAACTGTTTTCACTCAAGAATAATGAAAACCATTCAGAGACACTCAATTACATCGTAAAAATGTAACCAAACAAGCTGCATGTATGCATCTTAGTGATGGTTAATGACATTGGTTGATATCTGATATCCAATATCTATATTATATACAAGTCCAACGTTTGTTTTTACTAATTCTAACATAATGCCAGTATTAGCTGTAGCTGTGTGTCAGTACACATCTTTAACAGGAATAGTTTTAGCAAGGCTGGATTTATAACCAGAAATATCAAAGTTGGTCCTGCTTCAACGTCTGATCTTGGGGCCCTGTTTTGAGGAGTGTCCCTGTGTCATAATCTAAGAGTAAGATAAGTAATTAATTATCACATAGCAAGGGGACAGGGAGTATTCCACTAAAGAAAAACTACGGGGGGAAATGTAGATAATGGGGGGTTAACAGGGGCCCATGAGCTCATTTTTGTCCCAGGGCCCCCTGGCAGGTTTATGAGCCAGGAGTACTGGGTTTTTGAGGTCATCTTTTATTGATATATTGTTTTATTGTTTTTGTTTGTTTGTTTGTTTGTTTTACACAAAAAAACATAAACAAGCATTTTTGTAAGGTTCCTTTAAATTTGGTCATAAAGAGTTGCAAATAAAATGTTTTACTGAGCATTTTACAGGTGACTAACACTAACAGAAAATATAACAGTACATTTTAAACATTCAACTGGAAATCAAATCAGTATCAATGGCAGCTATAAACAACAACACAAATATTACGAAACATGTTAAAGGTGAAGTTGAGATGAGAAAATTAAGAGAAAAATATATAAAAATGCATATGAAATAAAAAAAATACAAGGAACTACTATAAATTATAACTACTATAACTACATGAAACATTGTGTAGTGAAGGCAAGCCACTGAAGACTGAATGCATTTTACACAGTTAATATAGTTTGTCACCACTGTAATCTATGGGAATGTTTTTTTTCCAGATAATATTTGTTTCAAAAGATGGAGGTAATCAAAACATAATTTTAGCATTTCTGCACCATAATTCAATGTCACTTATTGACCAACAGATATACTAATCCAGTATATCTGTAATAAGCCAAAGTGAGCTGATAATACTGCATAAAGTCGGCCGAGCTCTAGTTCTTACCAACATATATACATGTCTGTATCTCTCTTCCTTTCACCCTCTTTACATAAATCTATAATCTATAAATACTGGAAATCAGACAGAGCACATACATGACTGTAGACCTCAGATTCATGGCTGACTGTGTGTGCAAACATGATAAAAAATAGTCTGTTTTAGAAAGCATGCAGCACTCTCCACCCTCCACAAAATCTCACAATATATAGTAAATTGGCCCATATTAAACAAATTAATCTCACGCTTGGCAGTTCATCGATCTGCTGTTTCTCTGTTGCTTATTTGCAATCATGGAGCTCATTAATGGAGAAAATTATCTAAGTCACCCGAGGTGCTGCGGCTGGGGAGGAGAGAGTTAACAAGCTACAGGGACACAGAGGCTGCTTGGGAGAGAGAGAGAGAGAGAGGGAGAGAGAGAGAGAGAGAGAGAGAGAGAGAGAGAGAGAGAGAGAGAGAGAGAGAGAGAGAGAGAGAGAGAGAGAGAGAGAGAGAGATGGTGGTGTCATTTGCATGGAGTTTGCTGGAATGCACTCCCCTATGGGGTGTAGGTGGGAGAGTTAACGCCCTGCAACACACAGCCCCAACACACTCTAATAAATCATGTAATCCCTGAAACTGGAAGACAAACATGGGAGCAGATCTAATCAGGACTTGGCAGAATCCTTTTATCTGGGCCCATCTCTGCCTTGTCACACACAGTACACAGTCCCGCGCTCCTCTTATGACGAACACTGAAATGGCTGTTGATAACCAGTGATGGATAGGAACTGAGAGGGTTGATGGAGGGGGGGGTGTTTGAAGCCCCATACTGACATTTTTAGGATGATATTCATCTTTAAATCTCTACATTTGCATACCTTATAATTTATTCTGCATCAATGGACAGTGGAACTTTCCACTGCAACCCAGAATAATGACATGTTTATAAGTTGGCAGCCCTCTGTGGCAGGGTGACCCCAGACACTTACAATTTGGAGAACACTGAGATGCATTTCAGCTTTTAAATAAATAGTTATTTTTGAAAACAGAATTAAGCAAGTTCTTACATAAATAACTTTGGGAATGGGAATACATTTCAAGCTACATGTAGAATTACTGTGTGCTTAAAGCATCTTTCCAATTTTCTGATAGTTTAAGTTATTGCTTCAAAAATAAGAAAATTACAGTAACAATTGGTGCAGTGTGAGTCCTCATTGTGTGTGTGTGTGTTTCTAATTCTATGCATAGTGGCTTTAATGTTAGGTTAGGGTTCAGTGTTTTTCTATGGTCAGGAAGGAACATCACAACTGCTAGTATGCCAGCATGTCAACATGTAATACCACTAATGACAGCTAGATACTGGCTACAGAAAGTCTCTCCATATGATTAAAAATATGGAAATATTCTCTGGTGTTCTTATTGTCATCAACTGTAATCAAAAAACTCAAACCAACAATGAACTGATCTACGTATTGTGTGTGTATCAAAGCCTGATATATCTTATTCCTCTTTGCCATAGAGCTCCACTGTTGTCCACAAACTATCTACTGTATATATACTATACTAACACATCAGTGAACCACACTGGGGCACCGGATGACATGTTTCTTCATTACCATGAACACACACACTGTAGTTTATTTTGATTCAATCCCACACACACTGTCCTGCTGCCAGAAATACTCACTAGAACACCAAATATGGATTAATCAGCTGCTAAAAATAGTTCCCAACAAATACACATTTCTCCCTGTTTGAGTAACATTTATTAAAAACTACAGGGAATTACAGAGCCTTTTTAAAAACTATATATTTGATTTTTAAAGATATATGTCGTCAGTGGGAAACAATGGGCATGATTAGGGAAGTCAGAAAGTATTGAGAGACAGACACATTATTAATTTTGATCTTTTTATTCTATATTTTTCTCAAAGTCACATCACAGTCACCCCGTCAGCTCCACCTCACCTTCTGTACACACATCTATTATATGTCTGTTTGTCCCAGAAGAGGGATCCCGCCTCTGTTGCTCTTTCTGAGCTTTCTTTCATTTTTTCCCTGTTTCCCTATTTCTTTTAGGGAGTTTTTCCTTATTCGAATCGATGGTGAAAGGATAGAGGATGTTGCATTCCTGTACAGATATTTAAAGTCCCTTGAGGAAAATTTGTGTTTTGTTATATTGGACTATACAAATAAAATTGACTTGACTTGACTTGACCTTTGCCTAGGATTTTCTGCTTATATGTAATACCTCAACTTGTGCAAGCCAATCCTCTTCTCAATTTACATTGAATGCAGGCCGTATACTGCCCAATTTTGGTGACCACTTGCCTTGTTTTGAATTTAATTCTGCACAGTTGTCTAATGGAATGTATTAACTGTGTATAAATTATATAAAGAGCTGCAGTTGTGGGCTAGCCTCTGTTTCACTATCTCTCCGTCCTGCTGTTATTACAGACATGTCCAAGTTAACATGACCCCTAAAGTCACTTGCGGTCTCGTGTCCTGTCAAGCCATTCCGTGTAACCCACAATGGAAATGCTGTTCATTAAAGGTCCCTATCTAAACATATGGAGTGAACAACATGACATATTGTGAGAAAGGCTATGTTCCAGGGCTGGGACTATCAGTTATTTACAATATTAGAAATGTCAAAAAGATTTTGCATGAGGTTTTCTTACTTCTGGAGCAGAACTCAGATGTTCCAGTTTCACTTTGGCTTTCTATGGAGCTACAAACAGGAGTCTTTGCTGACAGTAAAAACAGTCTCATATTAACGGGTCCAGCATAGATTGAACATGCACTCAGTAGACCTGTGCCATATGAACATCTCCTGAGTGGCTAAAACTGACAGATAGTACAAACTAGGGGTGTGCCCGAATACAAATACATTATTCGGCAAAGCACAAATAGTGGGTTTTATACAAATATTTGTTTCATACAAATATTTTAAAAATTATTTGTTGGGGGTGCTCCCCAGAGATAAAGCTGAGCTACTGACACAGGCAAAGTGCTCCCAAGGGACTCTCCATAACCTGTTGTTCCCCTTCTGCTTTCCACAAAGTTAGTTTGTAAAAAATAAAATGAGAAGTGCAAAGTAATAATCCTCTTTGATCCTCCCTACACATTACATTGTGTTATGGGTGTATAAATAGGTAGAGGTCTGCATGAGGCAATGAGTAAAGTTTTAGCTCAGTAATCAGCGCAGTCGTCAATGATCTGGGAGACTCCAGTTTGAGACCCAGTGTGGGGACCTCCTTCGTAAGGTAGTTTATTCATGAACACTTATTGTAACACTTTAATTTTCTAAAATTAAAAGTGTCATAAAAACAAAAATGGGATTTTTCCCACTTTTATTCGAATACAAATACAGATACAAATAATATTGCTGCCTCAACAAATACAGATACAAATACAAATACTGGGATCACATCCCCAGTACAAACCCAAGTAAAGGTAATAAAAGATTCTTTAGAAACCTTTGGGTGACATCACAGAAACTACATCCATGTTTACAGAGAAACTGATTCAAGTCCAACATATTAAAGTGGTTTCATATCAACAAATAGACAGGCAGGAAAGTAGTTGAAACTGGAATCAGGTGATATGAGTGATATGTGTTCCTATGATTTCAGAGACTGATATGTAGATGATGAGGTCACCTGTCAAAGTGTGTTGGTTTGTTGTATTTACATCATACAACAAACCAACACACTTTGACAGGTGACCTCATCATCTACATATCAGTCTCTGAAATCATAGGAACACATATCACTCATATCACCTGATTCCAGTTTCAACTACTTTCCAGAGCTGGTTTCAAATGAGTTCACCTGAACTGGGCCACCTCCTGTAAATATTCACTGTGTCAGTTACAGGTAGATGACTGGTTAGCCCCCCCCCCCCTCTGCTTTTCTGTTACACTACAGCCCACCATGAATCAAACACGGTGCCAATTCACTGGGGAGCCATCACTGGGAATATATAGCAGCTCCTGGGTTACTTTGTATTGTAATAGATGCATTGTGCCGCTGAAGAATATCCCAGCCTGTATTCAAGCAGAATGAACAAAAAGGGGAGCAGAAGAAAGAGTCTGGTGCAGATTCAAGGGGGGAACTGGAGGGACGGGGGAAAGTAGCGTAATTAGAAAGAGATGGGATCGGGGGAGGTTCAGTTGCTCTAGATGTGAAATCTAATTTCTATATAATGTCATTTAAATCCTGTGATCCAGGAATTGTATTTGAACTTGGATTATCGGAATCATCAGCCCGTGAATGCCTAAGATCCCTGCCACTGTTTGTGTGTGTGTGCAAATGTGTGTGGAGGAGGGAGGAGGAAGGGGGGATTTAGTGTTCCTCAAGTTCACAAGTTGCAAGCTTTTTTGGGATGATTATAGTGGTGGAAAGAAAAGATGAAATCCATTTAAAGTTGAATAAAGAGATGGAGCAGGAGGGAATAAAGGGAGTTTTTGAAAGCAGCACAGTGAGAGAAAACAAAATGAATCTGCAGACAAAAATGAGCGTGAACTCATTTGAGCAGAGAACTTTATTTATTTTTTTGCTCCGAAAATTACCTATAGTTTCGAAGCAACGATGAAATGAAAAATGATTTTTCATTTTCTGTTTGCTAGTATGTCGTCATACACACTGTGCAAGTGTGCAAGCATAAATGGCAAAGTCAAAAGTAACATTACACTCACCTCCACAAAATCTGTGAATGATAGTGGCATACATAACATATCATATATGATATACTGTTCTGCCTTTCAGGAACAATGTATGTACTCTGCATGCCTGTTGAGGACAATAAAGTTTGTTTTAGGTTCTTTGGGGAAAAGGAGAAATTCAGGAACAGAAAGTTGATGAAGGAAGAAAGAAACTCCATCATTCTCTTGGATGATACAATGAGACACAACTTTATTCATCCCCTCGGAGCAATTGCAAATTACAGTTGAGAAGAATAAATGAATAAGAATTGCAGCCCCACTGTATCACAATAACAGATGGTGTCTGTATGACCAGCCAAGACGTCTTTTAAAAAGGTGAATATTATGATTATTCATGGTCATCAGTGAATCAATATATAGATTAAATGATTTTTGCAGAGGAGGTAGAGGTAGTGTTGTCAGCCTAGGGTATAGTAACTGCAGATCTTTCCCTCAGGTTGTGCACAGCCCCAGTGCACTTCACCAGTCAGCTGACTGAAGCTTGAAAGTGAAACCAGGGCAAAAAAGTCCTCAAAGCACTGAGCTCTGCTCTGCTTAATGCTGTGAGGGCATGGTCATAATTAAAGGTGAGCCAACCCAGATAAGTATATCTACATATGAATAAATGTCGACTTTCTCATATCTGGATTATGGACAGTGATACCCCATTCACACCTTGCATTAACATACGATCAGTATCTGGATACATTATCTTGATGAGGGAAAACACATGTTCATGCAGTTGTAAATGCACTCAGAATGCATTGTGATTGGAATGCAATCGGATCGGTCAGACCACATCTGGAGGTGGTCAGGTTCGCATTGTGATCGGATTTCAACCAGAGTTGAAACTATTAAGTTGAGAGGTCACCTAGCTCCGTCTCTTCCTGCCAGCTAAA
Source organism: Thunnus maccoyii (assembly GCF_910596095.1). NCBI lineage: Eukaryota > Metazoa > Chordata > Actinopteri > Scombriformes > Scombridae > Thunnus > Thunnus maccoyii. Next base: position 2,591,513 of record NC_056538.1, on the reverse strand, counting down.
GCAAGCCCTGCAAAAGCTGCAAGTAGTAGTAGAAGTCTTTCCTCACAAAAAAGTGAATGACATCCATTTATGGCAGAAGTTCCCTTGACCTGGGATGCATCACGCCAGCTCTGCCCAGCTAACTTGCATATTGAGATCCAATCACAATGTGCACAGCTGAGAAAACGCATTTTAATACCAGGTGTAAATGCAAAGACCCATGGGTTGGATGTCATTATCCAGATAATGTGTCCAGATACAAATCACATTTTAATACCAAGTGGAAATGGTGTCTAAGATTAAGATTTAAGTGAGTAAATCAAACCGAAACTGTAAAAGTTTGGTGGGGCAGATCAGATATTTTTTAAGAATGCTAATTAACCAACAAGTTGCTGTCAGGTGAAAGCAACACCTGTGACAAATCAGGTCTCACACAATTTCTTCAAAACTCATTCATATTCATATCACACTACAGGGTGTCTAAAAACTTAACAATTTCTAACTGTAGTGGGTGTTTGTTTACAACATTTTGCCACAGACAAACCTATTTAAAGTCCTAATTGGGCCTCATGCCTTAAGCCCTCATATAAACAAATTTATTCTGAGGCATGTACGAGTGATTTAAGAGAATTTGTGGCATTCACTAATATTCTCATACTTAAAATTTTCTCTTTGAGACATGGTCCAGACCTGTCAATGAGTCATGAACAGAACTTTTCTTTAAGAAAAACACTTCAGACTTCATAATACCTTCATCTGAATAAATTTAAAGTTTAAATATGAAATCAAAATCACCTCAAGTACTGTAAATATATAACTAAAACAAACTTAATGCAAAATTGATATTCTGTTCCCCATATCATCATCATGATGGCTACCAGTTTACTGAGAGTCATATTTACATTTCAGTAGTAGTTGTAAACAGCTGCCTCAATGTCTTCTTCAGGTCCAGTATCATCTGACAGTGTAACATCACCTACTGTAGGCTATAATATTGTCTCCTTTAATGTCTCTGTGACTCTCACATCCCTTGACCACCTCTCATGTTAGTCATGGAGCACTTTGTGCTACAAAGACATTTAACTTCATGTCAGACTGTACGTTCCCTCTTTATTTCTGTCACAGTATAGCGCTGCTCTGATGCCTCATTTTGAGTCCCCTAATATAACTGCTGACACTGCTAAATTTAGTTTTGCTTTTGTTTGTTGATTTCCAAAAGCGACTTGAAGCTTTATGGTGTGAAATTCTTTTTAGTCTTTGGGAGCATTTTTGTGAATGAAACTCACAAATGGAACATCATAGGTTTGTCTTATGTGGACATTTTAGGGGTGTCAATTATTCTAATGATCAAATTAGAACTCACACTTACTCATGAAAATGAGTGATTTGTGACATACTAGTGCAGTAAAGAATATTATCAGTATTATGCAGTAGTATCATGCAATGGTAAAAAAGAAAACAAGACATTCTCTGTATTGGATTACTAACCTCAAGCATGTTTGAGCTTATAGTTGATTTCTACAACACATTGAAGTTGTGGAGAATGGTGTTAGCCACCATCACCAGATTGTTTCGGCTACATTCATTCAGGATTGATCCCACTGCTATCCTCTGTCTGATATTGGATTATTGATCTCTATCGATCACTATTTGCCAGCAGTCTGTCACTCAATTGGCATTGTCACAGTGGAAACCCTGTTTTATTATCTGGTCTGTTAATTTGCTCTATTGAAGTGATGTTGATGAATAAAGACACTGCTGTTACTGACTCATCACTTCCAGCATGTGTCTCATAATAAAAGACATTTAATGTGAGGTATGTTGACAATGCTTGTGAGGTTAGCTGGTCCTCTGAGGGTTTAAGACCCTCATCTCTCTCCTCATTTCCTGTCACTTCTTCATTGTTCTGTCATTGTCTTGGGCTGTCAATTGAGCTATCAGCTGTTCACATCTATCCAATAGCACAGTGACACACCTCAATTGTTAGCCTATCATCTCACTGCTGTCTTTTTAAATATGTTTCTCTCTCCTCTGTCTTTAGTGCGTTCATGCTACTGTTATGCACACTCCTCCACCTCCCCATCACTGCCTAGTCTTCACAGATTCATCAGTTTCAAATCTTCATCAGCCACCATTACCACCAGTGTCTGGACTCCATGGGGGGATTTATTATGCTGTTGCTCAAGGCTGATGTGCCTCGATTAAAAATCTCCCTGTAGAGTCTAAGCAGCAAAGACTTTCTTGACCAAGACTTAATTACCACTAAATCATCTGTTATAATAAACAATTATCTTTACATCTTTACATTATATAGTGTATATATATATATGTATATATATATGTATGTATATATGTGTATATATATATATATATATATATATATATATATATATATGCAATATTAGTAGTGTAGTTGTGTTTTTCTTATAGTAGTAGTAGTTGTGTTTTTCTTATAATCTCTATATGAAAAATGCTGAATGCATGGATGGGAACATCCCAGTAGGACTTTGATTTTGCATCATTGCATCAAACACATGAGTGAGCATGCAGCACATGTCTTATAGGAGAGTCTGTCTATAGTGTCTTCTGTGCGATGTAAGAGAGTATCCAGAGAGCAAGCAGCATGCTCACGCCTCAGTCCCAGCGCGCTGAGCTGACAATAAAACAGAGGAAGCTCTCAGTGGAGCCTACAGGTGTGCTGCATTGTCTTTCCTCTGTGACAGCCCTGAAAGGAGAACACGCTACTCACTGTGGCGAGCCTGATTGTAGTGGCGTTATCGACCAGCTCCCTGGTGTAATTCCCAGATACAGAGCGGCAGAGACAAACGCAGGTAAAAACACTCGGAATCTTTTATCTCCACTGAGCAGCCAACGGCAGGGTGAGAGTTCTCCTTTCCCTCAAGCCAAAACACTGAATACTGGCAGGGATGCAGCTGTTATGTACTTCTTCCTACTAGTCCAAATACATGCTTTAACTCAGTCAGTTGTTGTGGATGCAGATCTGGAGAGACGAGCATCAAGTCAATTCCAAGACTAGCTTCAAAGGGGATCCAATTCAAGATGGAGACTAGAACAAATCAAGATCACAACAGACACAAGCACTGTAGATTAAAGACTTAGGGGTGAACAGAGATGTACTTTTATCTTCACTCTTCCTGTTTCTCTTGAATACTTAATTATTCCAACATAATCCAGTCTACATTGGCTACATTAGCTAAACCTGCATGTACAATTGTCACCCCTCAGAAAAAATAGTGCAATATCTTATTATGTTGACCAATGATGACAGGCTAGGATTGCACTCAATGAGTCCCAAAATATGAAAAAATAAACTGTTCAACCAAGCAGCCTTCATCACCTGAGTAACAAAGACACAGGTGCATCTATTTAAGGTAATTGCACCTAGCCAGGCAATTAGATATTTACATAGCAACCAATCATCATCTAGCAATTGAGAATTATTATTGTTATTTATTCTTAGTTTAGGACTAATTATTATAGATTATTTTTAGACTCATTGTATTGTACACTGCTGGACCTGAGTACAAATTTCGCTTCATGTGTAAGCATGCAAATGACAATAAATTAACCTTGAACCTTGAACCTTGAACCTTGAGAAGAAAAGGGTAGAAAGAGGCACACTGTGCACACACCATACCAAATCCAGTAAATAATGAAAACATATGAATACATATCCACATAATAAGTAGACACCATATTGTTCCTTTCATTGTCAAGCGCTAGGTGTTGATTGTTTGCTATGCAAATATTTCCTTGCTAGATGCTATACCAATTACCACAAATAAGTTCACCTGTATCTTCACTAGTTAAGTGGCATCTGACCTGCAGAGATGTGACCATGATGGTGGTTTTGTCTTTATGTATTCTGTGAATAAAGTGTGACCCTCTCCTCGTTAATATTTGACTGTATTACCCAGACATTACTGTTATGTGGCTGTGTTGGATATACAATACAAAAAATGACATTTTAACACTTTCTAACCTCTGGTTGGAAAAGAAACAGAGTAACATCTTGCATATGCAGTATTGAATTTTGTGGTGGTGTTCAGGTGAAAGTGCATATACAGTATAATGTGGGATTCTGGGCTGTTCCAGGCAAAAGTTAAACACCGTTTTTGAATAAATAAAAAAAAAACAAAACAAAACAAAACAAAAAAAAACTGTGCCAACATCATGGCCATGGATGCATTAAAAAACTCTCTTAATACATGTATGGGTATGACCAAAGCTTGCGATAAAGAAGAAGAAAAGAAAAAACTTAACTCAAGGTCCATGTACTAGTTTATTTCCAAAGCTTTCAATCTAATTTTACAGTCTTCCCCAGCAAATGGATTTTAGCTTAGTTGTCATGGAGATAGCTAAGTTGTCATCACGTCACCTATGTATGAAATTTAGGTTACATGATAAACACTGTGGAGTCAACTAATCAGTCAAACCCCCTCTGGCCAACTTTTTCCAAAAGTTAAAATACTGTTGCAGATTGTTTGACAGTTAAACATTTCTAAATTCTACAGCTGACTTGTGGTGCATTTAAGTGCTTCTGCTCAGGCCAAGATTAATCTGCTCCAACCATGAGATGTAGTTGGAAGCTTTGGAAAAAGCTAGTAAATGTTTTTCTTTTTTTGTCAAAGATTTTATTGGACCCAACTCGCACAATGTGATATGCAACCTGCAAGATTGTTGCTATTGCACACTGTATAGGGGCCTCAACACTTATAAAGCTCAACCTCACTGTTCAGTATATGACACCTTCAACATTTTAGCTTGCTGAAAGCTCAGTCGAGTGTATTTTATCATTAGAAACTTGTATATAGGCTGTTTCTCTATGATGTGAATTCAGCATTCTTAAAACTGCTTTGTGACAAGTAGCTGCAACCAGAGGCCAAACATTTAAGCTGAAGGCCTGAGATCTATAAAGGAGTGACACCATGCAGGTTTGGAGGAGCTGTTCTTTCTTCACATCCTCCTCTGTTTGCTTTCTCTTTCACCTCTTTACTTTCTTTCACAAAGTCCTATTCAACTGCTCCCCTTCTTCACTGTCTTGTCTCCCTTTTCCCTTTCTTTCTTTTCCCGCCTTTCATTTTTGTCTGTCTCATACCATGTCTCCACTCGCACCACCTTCACCTCGCCATTATGCCTCGCACTCCAGCCCTCTGAAAAAAAAAAGGAAAAAGAAAATGGGAAACAGCAAATCCTGCAGCCTCTTATGGCATCCGTGTTTACCAACCCATAATGCCGTTCTCAGATTTGTTCAGCTCCCGAGATCGCTCCTTGTGTGCATGTATCCCTCCACCTCGCCCACCCTCCTTACCCCCCACCTTTCCCTTATCGCCCAACAAAGGCAGCGGATGCTATATTTTCAGCTGCAACGTTACCCCCGCACCCTCCATCCCCCTGATTGTTATAGTGGTAAGTACACTGAAGCATCTCGCCGTTTCCTGCTGCTAAACCTGGAGACTGAGAGGGGAGTCTGGCAAATGCTACATACACACAGAGAGAGAGAGAGAAAGACGCCTGTCAATGCTGCATCCCCACAACCACTAACTCAAGATTAGGCAACGCTCTGAGCTGGGAGGGATTTCAACAAGACACCTTCTTTTACCTTGATGGGTGGTGGTGGGGGTTTAGGTGAGGGTGATGGCAGAGAAGAAATAACACAAAAAGAAATATAATCTGCATCTATTCATCATCAAGAACAGCACAGAAAGTTGCGGATGTCACTGCTGGGTTCTTCATTGATACCTTGCCAATGCCGGATGGATAATTGAAGTCTGGGGTCTTTCAAAAGGAACGCGCATAGGGGGGAAGTTATAATACCCAGGTGGAATGAAAGGATGTGTGTTATGTCTGCCAAAACACTCTAGCCAGTGCTTTAGGTCTCTTTAGGAGCTGAGCACAGAGAGCAGACAATGCCTTTTTACAGTTTCTTTGTAGATTTCACTCATCCAGACAGACCTGCAATCCAAATACATGAGAAGTGAGAGGAGAAAACACAGTGGGCAAGGATGTATCAAATCTGAGGAGTAGGGTAAATATGTATACAGTATGTTTCCCACTATGACTTGGCCCATGATCTGAAGTACATTTGCATTTAAATGTGACTTTCTAAAGTCCAACTGAAAATAAATTGCATTTTTATTTTTCTCTGCTATAGCATACAAATCCTTGCTGTAAATTATGTCCTGTACTCTCTTTTTGGGGGGAAAAAACTTATGTTTTTGTATTTTTTGGTTTCATGACTGTGTTTCCTGTCTGTGCTTATTCTAATCTTGATCCAGCACCGTCTCCTGCATTGTTTGCTCACGGAACTTAGACATTTCAGTCACTGAGCTGCTCATAAAATTGATTACATTCACTGGATGGCAGTAAATGTTCTTAGTGAAGATTACACAATGGGAAAGAACTACATCAGATAGGTATAAATAACGAAAACTACTATGTATTTCAACAGATAAAGGTGTCTCCCATTGAAGTCAATACAAACCATGTAAAATCAAAGGTCTGTTGGGGCTGAAGGCCCTTGTGAGTGATTCCTATGAGCCTCTGGAGTGCTCCTCTCTGAAGGTGCTGTAATTCAAGGCAGCTTTGCTGCTTGCTCTGACTTCAGCCAAGAGAGCAAGTGAGCTGTGTGCCCTGTTGGTTCACCCCAGCTGTTTGTTGCTTCATGGTGACCACAGTGGTGCCACTCTCAGATCGAACCCCTCCTTTGTTCCCAACCCAACATCAGGTGTTCATTTGGGTTGAGAACTATTCAGCTAGAGGCATTTTGTACTAAACCCCATGGGGATGTTAGGGAGGCAAAATTGCATCTCTAGTGCCCCATGTGTGTGTTGGCATGTTATGTTGAATGTGCAGCCCCCATTCAGTGCAATGAAGAGTTGTTTGTTTGCTGTGGAGAGGGAGTGGATGGTAAAGGCCTATCCAAGAAGTGCCTAGCTAGTTGGCTTTGTGAGCGCATCTCCCAATCTTACAGGCAGGCGGGTAAGGAACCCCACCATGGTACACACGTTTTCCACACATGGTGTAGCAATGTCGACAGCCTTATTCAGTGGGGCGAGTGTCGAGGACATATGCACAGCAGTGTCTTGGTCTATGCCTTGTCCGTTCATAAGGTTCTGTCTCTTGGACATGATGGGCTCCTTTTCAAGGTCCGTGCTTGCAGAGGCGACTCAGGACTTGCGAGAAGGGTGGTGTGAGTGTCAGCTGTGGTACACCTGACCCCATCCTAGGCAATATGTGCTTGCAATACATCATGGGTGCTGGGAATGAGGAGTGTAGGGTGTCTGTTATATGGTTTTTGACCCCTGCGAGGTTAGATACATGGTTACACTCAGTTTCATGTTCATGTTAACTGGGCCACCAAATTCAAATTCAACATCAGCCAGGATAAATGCTGCATGGTTTGTTCCTGATTCTTTAACACTGCTGGTACAGAAAACACTGTCTATAATTAATTTATTTGTATTTTGCTCCTGTACCCCTGCTGACTCTGAGGCTTGGAGGCTTAAGGAGCATTTCTGATGTATCTCCAAAGAACTTTCTCTTCTTCCTTTCAATAATAAAAAAGTAGATAACAATAGATGACTAGATTACTTATTTTTTTAATGTTAAAAGTGTAAAAAGATTTTTCTGTTTTCTTTTATATTTTCAAATGTGTCCATTTTGTGTCAAACGAGACAGTATCTGCTGAAATCGAAACTAAACCAGCCAGCATACTTTTAATAGAGTATGGTAAGATGCTATAGATGCTTGAATGACTTCTGTTTATTTTCTACCTTCTCCCTTGTTTACATCTTCTCATTTCCTGGCAATTTTCCCTGTGTGAGATTACTCTCCACACTCAGCACGGCTGGTGGTTTCTTAGACCAAAACAAGATGTGCCGTCGACTGAATTTCAATTAATACACCTCCGGGATTTTCTTCACTTGATAGGAAGGTCTGTAAAACAAATTAGTTTGGCAACACGCTCTAAAAATAGGAGAGAAGCTGAGAATGTGAGTGGGAAAACTGGGAGCAAAGAGGTCCTGAATGGCTTTTTGTTTCATTGGGTTTGTTATAACACACCTAACTATCATGATTGTAATGTGACTGCTTATATACACACAGAAACACACACATACAGAAGGAAACACAGGCCCAGTGTATGTTCAGCAGCAACACAAGGGAAGCTGGGCAGCCGCCTGCATATACACACTGTTTGTTTTGGACTCAGCGCCGTCTCATTTACACGTGTTAATTGCAGCTAATTGGTTCTAATTAGATGAACAGGAAACCCTCTGGGACCACTCATACCTTTAATTTGAAGTAAATATCATTAATTAACATATGCTAATTCCAAGCCAATTAACATTGATTAAGAGATGCCAGCAACAAGGGGGAAAAGCTACCAACTATCAAAAATTACTAATGACTCAGCAAGAGGGGAGAGAGGAAACGTCACGTTGGATGTCAGGGAGTGTGGGCGCCTGTCCAGACACGACTGGCAACCTTGGCAACCTTGGCCCCTGGTCCCGCCACCCTGCATGAGGTCACACTGTGACCACTATCATGGCCACCAGTCCCACCATGCTCACTGTACCCAAAGTGTCTGCCATGTAGCATACTCACTGTGCCCACCATCTGCCAGTCCCACTGCGCCCACCATGCCCGCCGTACCCGCCACTGTTTCCATGCACACCAAGCCCAACATACTCATAACCACCACCACCCCCTCCATGATCACTCTGTGTCGCCCATACCCACCGTATCCACCATGTTTTCTCTACTGACCATACCTGTCAGGATACCCAGTATACTCGCCATGCCAAACCCAATCTGCCCTGCTCATCGTACCAAAGCTGCCACGCTCACTGTGCTCTCCTTACCTATTGTGCATGCTCTGTGGTACACCTGCACAGGAAGCATCCCTGCTGGCTCTGCAGACAGAGGGCATGTGTCTGCCAGGCGATTGAACAGGAGAGATTAGAGGGCTTACTGCTGAGAGAGGGAGCAGAGAGACAGAGGGGGAGGAGGGGGGGCAGAGAGAGAGAAAGTGAGAGAGATGGAGTGAGACAGAAGGAGAGAGACAGTATCCATGAGGGCTAGAAAGGAATGAAAATTAGATGTGACAACAGGCAACAAACAATAACATGAAGGGAAAGTAAAAGAACTCAAGAATATAACTGACTGTATTAATTTCTATGTCACAAAGACACAGAGACTAGATTGGGTAGAATATCATTTAGAACAAGGTCATTGCCAGGATTTTAGAATGACTCTAAAGCCCACCAGCACAACTCCACCCGCCTATGAAATGCTTGTCCAGACAATCAAAATAACTCTAAATTTAAATATTTTCTGAGGATTTCCATCCCCCATGATACTATTTCAAAGAATTCTGAACATTGTCAGGTATATAATTCTGGCTGAGAATACCACAGCCCCTTTGTTTTATTCTAACTTTTTCTCTATTACTAAAATCAGTCATATTTGAAGATACTGACTTTAAAGAATATGAGATTTAGACCTTATAAAAAAAAATTACTAGTAAGTTGTGAGTAACTATAGAATGTAAAGTAAACCCCCTAAAGTGTTACTTGTAACATTAACAATGGCTCTGTTCTATTCAAGTGTCCCAGTAAGTCATGACATTGTGGCCAAGAGTCAGCATGTGCAATACCAGGACCCTGAAACTGTAGCATTAATTTAATTTAATAAAATACACCTGTGCACATGTCAAAATGTCTTCTGTGAAAAAGGCATATTACAAGCATGTCTTCTCTATTAGCAAATAGTTAAAAGAAGCATTATGAATTCTATATGTATGTATATCTATCTTCCTGTTGCGTGCGAGCAGGACATGCAGCTGATGCTGCGTTCATGTCATATCAGAGTTATCATGATTAGCTCAGATATTTCCTAATCAGTGCCTTATAATACAGAAGAGCCTGAAAGTCAAGGAGGTTCAAGGTTGAAAGAGAGTAAACCCACATTTACTGGATATGGTGTTGTCAATTCACAGGATTTTCAGCCCTCTCTTTACCAACTTTGTAATCATCACTTTCTTGAGTTTTCCTGTGATGTGAAGACTTGCAAGTCATGGGAATTTTTCTCATCTCTACCACCCATCCCATATGACATGAATGTGGCATGAGCATAAGCAGGCTGAGTGATATCCCTCAAATATGTCTCTACTTTAAAAATGTGTTTTCTCCATATTTCTTAAAATATTTTACCCAAACTTAGGTGAGAAAAATAATGTCAAACCAGAAGGATATTGACAAATTTGCAGACACTACAGTATGTCAGAAAATCAAGTCTGTTGATGACCTGACTGATGTACCCACACTGAACCTTTAATGAGGTAGCATGGTGGTTCTGTGGTTAGCGCTGTGGCCTCACAGTAAGAAGGTTGTGGGTTTCTACTGGCTGGCTGGAAACTTTCTATGTTGAGTATACATGTTCCCCCAATGTATGCTGAGATAGGTTGACCATGAACACAATGGTGTATGTGTGGATGAAGAATTAACGGCAAGTTGACTTTTTAGCATGGTTTAGAACTACAATACACTGGACATATTATGATTGTTTTCAATCCCCCAACATTGAACTATGAATTGTGTTAAAAGTATTACTCCTGCTGTATCTACTATCCATCATCTGTCATGGGGGAAATGCTGCAGCATATCCCAGCATGCACTAGGCAAAAGGAAGGCAGTTTGTTACATTTGTTACTAACATGCAGCTGATCCATCACAATGTGCTGAAAGTAAAATTTTAAATCATCTAAAAAAAAAAAGGAGAGGGGGATTTTCTGCGTGACATAGCTGCATATGATTGGCCATGTTTAAAGAGCTAGTAAATGCCTGACAAAGAGCCACATGAGGTAGGGCCATATTCAGGCTCTGGGCACATGGACAGGCAGTCTGCCGGAGAGAGAGCAGCAGAGGAAGAGAAAAGAACACCGATACAGATATTTGCTGGTATTGAAGGTATTGCCATTGATTGATTGATCTGTGCTTATACACAACAACATTACTTCTGAGTTTTAATACAAATGAATGGAATGCTGTCAAAGTGGGAAACACCCTGGAAGAGCATTCAGACTATCATGGGACTCTAAAACTATTAATAATATATTTGGGAAATCAGCATTATTTCAGGGTAAGGGTCTTCTATAGACACCCTGAGGAACTATTCAATTGTACAATAAACCTGCAATTAGTTAAAATCTGTCATCTTCATCATCTCAAATCTAGATCAATCCAGATCTAGGATGAGTCAGATCACAATCACCTGATCAGGCAAACAGGTGTATCCCTCTAACCCCAGTGTGTGTGTGTGTGTGTGTGTGTGAGGGTTAGAGGCTTAAGGGCGCTGAGGATGGGGGGTGTAGAGGGAGTGTGTGTGTGCCTTGCTCCCTGTAGGTGTGGGCACTGCCACATTGCCGGCTGCCAGGCTGCCCACCGAACCATCTGACACACATTCACACCTCGGCCACCATGCCCACGAGCACATGCAGACAACACTGGCAGCCCTCTTTTCCCTGTGTGTGTGTGTGTGTGTGTGTGTGTCTTCCACTTAGACCGATATAGCAGTGTGATAGATATAGTAAATTAGTGCTAAATACTACAGTGCAATTCAGAGAGTTTTAATACTAGTGCAAAATATATTATATTATTATCTAATATTATCAGCATAAGCTCATTTGAATGGGTCATCTGCATCTCAACAAAAGACTAGTTAGTGAGCAACCTTAATACCCCTTGTACAACTCCTAAGCTAATAAATTCTTCCTCAGCAACAAAGAGCTCCAGGGCAGCCAGATTGGATAATTCTTCGGACATTCTTCCGGTAACACTCGTAGACTTCTTGCTTATTCACAAAATATTTTGTTTGTATGTCCCTGGTGTTTCAGTGTTAATTGTGAATGTAATTGGCAGATTAATCAATAATGAAAATGATCATTGGCTTCACCCTTAGCAGATAGTTTTGCTTTTATGTTCAGAGGTTTTGAGAAATCCAGAGCTGAGATTTCTGCTACTACCTCAACCACTACCTTTGATAAACATGAGCAGAAACAAAGTCCTGGTTAGTGTTGATAATCCACAGACCTCACTTTACACTGGGAACCATTTTCTTTCAAACATAGAAAATAGTGAAAACAGTCCACAGAGAGGTGTGTGGATTATCCACTTCAGACAACAGTGGTCTACTGCAGCTTATTGCACACCTGTGAGGGACAATTCAAAGACATTTGGTGTGGTAGTTGACAGTGGAACTGCTCACAACACTTCTGCCAACAAAAATTGAAATATAGAGGGGTGCAGAGAAAGCAAAAATGGGAATTAAGTAAAAAAAAAAAAGGAAACTGATAAACTGCCATAGGTAACAGTTTTCCTCATGACAGGTAATTCTGCAAGCAAGAGCACTGCTAAGAATAACCTGCAGGAGTAACGCTGCCTCATATAGTGATGTCATAGCTCTGATGAGAATGGTAACAGCATAGTGCTTAAACGATTAATCAATCAACTAGACGATTGTCAGTTTCAGCTGTTCATGTTGAGAAAACCAAAACCTTTCCAGTTCGCGTTCCATGTCTAGGAACCTAAAGGTTGGCTATGGTCGATGATTGCACCCACAATAGTCTACTATTGCCTTTGATCATGCGTGTGTGTACATTTTGAGAATATTTCTGTATTGTGAAATATAAAATACTGTATATTTAGCAGTGTAGTGCTCACTACAGAAGATGTGGCACAAACAGGTCTGATTAGAGGATTAAGACCTCAGTATGATTCAAACAAAGTGTTTGTTGAATTGCTTAACTTCCGCTGAACCCCCTGTACAATGGTGGAATTGAGAGGGGTTTTGGCAAATTTTGTAAACCTTTGAAGAGACAATCCAACAATCACACAAACTTTATGCAGTGATTAGTCAGGTGCGCAGAAGTGTGAAAGAAGGCTCCCTTTTTTCTTTCTTTACACAACTACTCCCATCAGTTTTGATGCAAACAACTGAGTGCAACACCATGAATACCTTTGAAGAGAGAATGTCTGAAAGCGTGGACTGCTATCCCAATTTGTACAATTAATCGTGTTGAAACAACAAAGACTTGTTTGAGAGAGATCAGGGTTGCAATGGCCAGGAGGAGGCTAAGATTTTTGTCCTGCCCTTTACATGATATATTGTATGACTAGTTCTTTTGAAACATGCATAGCCTTAAGGAGAACCCCATACTTGGCTGTTCTCACCAGGCCTACTGCACCTGTTTTCATGCACCACCTTACTTGTGGACTTGCCTGTGCATAATCTTCACATAGAAGTGAAATACAGTTGCACTCTCATCCTTGGGGAAGTTGTCATTACCCTCAAAATACTGTAATTAGCACTATAGATAAGTTTAAAATAAGCAGAGCAGCTTCTAAGTCTTTTGTATCAAGTCCAAATGAAGCTCCAAATCTTTAAGGGCAAATCCAAGTCACGTCTCAAGTCTACAGCTCTGTCACCTGAAAGCCTTCAGGATAGTTGATGTAAACTGGTTAAATCCAACAATTTCTTTGTGCAATGTAACACCAATTTAGAATCAGAAAATATTGTTATCAAGATTGTGTTTCCATGCTTGCTGGACCAAATTATATTGGCCGCAACACAAGAACTCACCAACAAGAACTGCAGTATCTCAAATTTCATCCTCAACACCTGACCTGATTGGTCCTGTCAAATTTGCGACCAAACCCAACCTGAGGACGAAAAGCTATATTTTTACTTTATAACATTCATCACTGACAGTTAGTTTATTGGTCTAATGCCAATGTCAGGGAAACTTGAAAATAACTAAACCTGAAGGCCAAAACTTAATGCAACAAAATGACCTTCGGGTTTGGGTTAGGTAGCTGTACTCTAATGCAATCAAGCCAAAAATACAAAATTGTTTACCCTGGCGCTCAGTCAAAAACTTTAGCAAAAGGCATGCAGTAGCCCCTTCGCTCCCAAAACACTACATCCAGTCATGTTAGTGCTCAGTGCCACACACACAGACATCCACACAGGGTACATGCATAGGTGTTTTGGTGGAGTAACTTGTGAATTCCAATTTGGGTATACATGCATGAGTGCATGTCTCTCAGCTTATGTGTGTATATGTCAGATACTGTATGTGATGTAGGTGGCTGCATCAAGCCATTGGCCGGGCAGCTATCAGAGGAGGACGACAGCCGGTTGCCTAATAATACACCCTTCTAAGGCTGTTTGATGTCACCCACACACACACACACACACACACACACACACACACACGCACAGCAGCCACATGGACGAGAGACTAAGACAAAGACCACCAGAGAGAGAGAGCGACGGACAGAGCGAGGCAGACTGGGAGAGAGAGAGAGAGGGGACACTGTTGTTGTCAGGCTTCATGAATATTTAGCAGGACTTGTTAGAGTGAAGATAGAGGTTTGCTGTGCATGTGTGTGTGCATGTGTGTGTGTATACATGTTCAAACACATTTCCCAAGTGTGTATGGCTTGTGTGTCTGGCTTTTTTGTGTGTGTATATGTGTATGTGTGTGTGTGTGTGTATTACATGCTAAAACACATTTCTCAAGATTGTATTTGTGCACTTGTGTGTGTATCGAGGCTTTTCATATGTGTGTGTGGTGGTCATAGGGACAGCCATTCCCATGGCAACAGCAGTGCTTCAGGTAGTTTGGACACCTACCTGTGAAGACCCCCCCTCCCCCACATACACCACCGTGTGTGTGTACCTTTGTATTTATGCAAAGATGATCAGCAGGTCAAACAAGCAGGTCCCTCTGCTGAGCTAGTTCACCTGCATGTGTGTGTGTGTGTGTGTGTGTATGAGAGTGGGAGGAGGGGTCATGGAGGGGGGGGGCTCCCCAGTATTTTGTCATGGCACACTTGACAAAACAAAGACAACTCACTTTTCTGGTCCTCTGCCACATTTGGTATTCAGGAACAAGTCGGGGCTCTGGCTGCAAGGACCCGATAACACCTCCTCTCTCCCTCTCTCTCTCTCTCTCTCTTGGGTGTTGTGGTGGTGGTGGTGGGGGTGTGGGGGGGGTGGTCCCTTCACTACAGACAGACCCTGCAATTCGAATGCAAAGCCTCAGCTGCCGCAAATCCACCCCTCCCGCACCCCTCTCTGCCACCACCACCCTTCTATTATTTCGTCGGATTTCACAGCTATTTTTGGATGGGCGGGCTAAGCCGTCCAAGGATCTCCACTGGAGATATGTCATCAAAACCCGGCCACCACCCCATGCGGCCATTAACATAAAAATTAAAGAATTATATGCAGAGAAAATGGGCAGCGAATAAATGAATGAATGAATGAATAAATAAATGAAAATGCATAAATCTCCTCCCAGCCAGCCGTTTCGTGTGTCTCTCTTCTTTTGGCTGAAAGAAAGTGACAGAATGGGGCTGTTCATATCTTATTGGATTATTTGTTTAGAATTGAGACTAAACACATGTTTACAAATGACTTACAGGAAGACGGAGATGGCATTGAGCGGTTTGTGCAGGACGGGAGGGGATCTTGGATGGTGCTTGCCCCAACGGCCTGGAGGTGCTGCAGCATCTTAGTTGCATGTTGTTTTTTTTCATGTTGAGTCCAAAAATATGACCCATTCTATAGCTCACAGGAAATGCTGACCGCATGTCGTGCAGTAGGAAGCAGCTGGGTGAGGATGGGGTCTGATGCAATGCTTTCAAATGCAAAAATGTAAAAACCAGACACTCCAGAGTTCAATTTGATTTTTTTTAAATCAGCTTTGAATGTCTCAGAAATGGAAACCTCCATGTGTAAATCGACCACTCACCCTACTGTGCAACACTATCCTCCACATCCACATGGCCTTGAGCACCAAGAGTAATTTTCAAAATAAAAGCAATAACAGTACTATAAGACAATTTATTGTATAGTTTGGACTTTTTTGATCTGGATTTTACTTATTAATAGCTTATTAATAGTGCCGTGCTGATTAGAAACAGGTTAAGTTGGAGGTAGTTTGGGTGGTTCTGCTGACTGAGCAGAGACTGGTAAAGTGGATCAAGGAAGGGCTGGAATATGTGAGAGAGATGGCTGATAGATATGTCAGAGCAAAACAAGATTCACTGACACATGCACACACTTTTCAATGATACAGTCGATAGGGAAAAGCAGAACATGTAATGCCAGGCCTGTCCCATTACCCACACTTGCCGTTACTTGTGTGACATATTTCCCATAACTGCCCACATAACCTGCCTACTGCCTACATAACTTCTTACAGTACTCAAGTACTCATTAAGACTGTAGTCAGGGTGAGCATGCTCACTGGGACACACCTGATAAAATCTTGTAAATGCATGTCTCAATCAAGCTCACATGCTTTATTGGTTTTATTTGATTTCCACATAACAAAACGACAATCAGCACATTCAGCAGCAGAAGGACTAATACAATTGATAAAGAAAGTAAAACAATTCATCCTAGATTAACACTTATCTTTATCTAGATTTATGCAGGCTTATTGTTCATAAAGACACATAATATGTCATTTTGAATGGTGTCTGTCTGATAAAATGTTTAGGGAAGGAACATATTTTTGACAACCATCCGTGGAGGTTCTGCTTGGCAGTAGATAATATTCACACTGAATCCAACATGTCATAAACTTAAACTTCTTCATATCTACTGATTGTTGTTGGTCCTAAATCCATCTTAAATGTGCATTATGGACAAAATTGAGGTAACGAGAACGCATTTTAATACTGCTTCAGTGTACGAGTGATGGCATTTGGCAGACGTGGGACACACTTGCTCAATACATGTGGCACATGAAAACACACAGAAATGCTCAAGATTTCAAGTGTGGGTATAAGAGCACACCTACTATGTCATCACTGCAATGACCTCAGGAAGCACTTGGATCCAAAAGCATGAGGCAGAGGTAGAGAGAAATAACAGTCTTTACTCTGTCACAAATAAAACTAGTCATATTGGCTATAGCACTAAGTAACGGATTGGCAGCAGGATCAGGCAGACAAAACTCAGGACTAAGGCAGGATGGTATCAAAAAAAGGCAGTTTGTCTAAAGCACAGTCAGGCAAAACTGGAACAAGGTTGACTCACTTGAGCAACACATCATAGGCAGTCCGACAGAGGACTGACTATCGCGGGCTAGTTTATATAAACTAAACTAATGAGTTTAAAATTCTAAGCCTAAATCTTGTCTATTAGCAGCCTTGTTGGGTAGTGAGTGTGACAATTTTTTCCCATGCGCCTCATTTGGTAGATCTTTTATTTTTTATTTTTGTTTATTACTGGATAAACAAATGAGTGTATGACAATGATATAAGTGAAGATACACAACAGTTACAGTATAGTACAAATGACTATACATATGCAGTCATACATACAATAGACATAATACACTTTAATAAAAGACTAATATCAGCTCTGTATACTGTGAGAACAGATATATCGGTCCAACCCTCAGTCCCTCCTCATATGTAGTAAAGGAGCGAGTGTAGACCTGCTGATGTATCGGGAGTCGTGCTGCTCGCTGTGTCTGAGGCTGTGTCATCTCTGCTTCTATTTGCAAGGTGTTTATTCTGTCAACGACTTGAGTGTTTGCCCAGCTGGCACAGACTCCGGCTCTGGCAGTGCCAATGCGCCACCTCCCCTGGAGGGCGGAGGGATCTAGGGCCTCATGGAGGGGAGGAGGGTTGGGTGGTTGGGTGGGTGGAGTTATGAGAGCTAAATAGAGGGAGCAAGATTCCCGTCCTCCCTCTCAGCCCCATCTCCGCCCTCCTCCCCCACACTCTTTACCAGAGAGCATGTGCTACGTCTGCTAAGGCGGCGGCGACGGTGAGCCGAACTGCATGAACGTGTATCGATGCCAGTCCAAAAGCTGCCACCACCACCATCAAGACCCGCACCCCTCCTCTCCTCCCCCAGCCAAAGTGGGGCGGCTTAGCCCCCACATAATCCCTATTGACTGCCTCTTGCTTTGTCTGCCAATTCCCAGCATTGGATTTGTCTCACTCGATGATGCGCTCCACTCCACTTCTCCCACATTAATCCATACTGTTATTACTTTTCAATACCAACGCTAATTATTGCCCCCCACCCCAACACCTACCCATCCAACCCCACCCTGACATTGCCACACATACCGTTTTGGATGCAAAACAACAGCAAAATAAGAACAAATGAGTTAAGAGCAATTGACGAGAGGCCAAGGATGACAGCAACGAAGTTAATTCCATCCTTTAGCTGCTGACGAATCAGCTGGCGGCTGCAAAACGAGTGTGAAATGCAACAGGGGATACAATGCTGGGCGAGGCAGCATGGCAACATGAGGAGGCCGTCCTCGCTACGCTGCCATCGGAGACTTGCCAGTTTTGAGGGACAGCCTGCATGTGTGCGTCTGTCACTGCTGACATCCTCTGTTTTTTATATGGTTTGTCCCTCCATTTTTTAGGCTTTTATCATTGTGGTGTTTTTTGCATTGCACCAGCCAAAAATCACTTGTCAGTCAAACATCATTCCATTAATGTAATGTAATGTAATAATATTTGTCCTTAGAGCTTCTGGAGATGGAGTTCTGTGGGTGGCCCTCGTTTTGTTTCTCACTCATGATGGGCATGGCTGAGTGATTAAGCAAAACTGCACTTGTTTACTTGGCACTAGATGTTAATTTAAAGAAATCTCTGACCATTTTTAAGTCAATTTGAAATGTACCCACTTTCTCTATGTTAATTTTTGTTTTTCCAGATGAAGTCTCAGTAGCTAATTTTATTCCGCTGTTCCTTTGAGTATCAAGGATTATTTGAGCTTGAAAGTTCATAATTGACAGTGGAAACAGTGGAAACAGTGGCTTGACAAAAAAATTCACCCACTCGAGGTTTCAACCACATCACATAGAGGTTCCCGACCTCTATGCTCAGAAAACTGGACATTTTGAGCATCTACAGTTTGATGACACTCACACTGCATTCAATCATACATCCAAAAAACAAAAACAACAAAAAACCTCCAAACAATGCTTGCATTGTATGTTATTGGACTAATTTACTCAATCTTAAGAGTACTTCAAATGGAAAGGCAAACAGTAATGCACAAAAGTGACTTTTTTTCATAATTTGTTTGTTTAGTTTGTTGTTTGTTTGCCCTATAGTAGTTGGAACTATTTGATTGAAAATGGGCATAAGTGATATAATTCCAGGTGAATTAAAATATTCTGAAATTAAACCAGATTTTTGCTGCCCCCACCTGGAGACATCACAAAGTCTCCTCAAGGACCCCTGGAGGTTCCCGGCCCCAATGTAAAGGACCAGCCAGACTCATTTGTCATGGTGTGGGTGAATAGTATGGTCAGACATTTGTTTGCGTGTGTGTGTTAGTGTACATGTTCAGCATGCGTGCAAGTGCACTTCGCCTGTCAAATCTTGCGATTACACTGTAAGTGTCCTCGGAGCTCCATGGGGCTCTGACCAGGTTTACCTGTCTCTTGGAGCTCTGGCAGTGCCCAGGCCTCCAGGACAGGTAGTCCATCTGTCACTGATCCCAGATGAGTCCTGTTAAGCAGCTTTGAATTGGGCCCAGCCAGTAGCAGCCGCAGTCGCTCAGGCTACAAAGAATCTGCTGCCAATGACCAAGCTCTCTGTAGTGTGTATGTGTGTTTGGTTAAGAATTTAGTTCTGGTCAGTACAATCCTGGATCTGCTGTCTGCTGGAACTCTATATGCTCTCACATCGCTGCAGGCTCAGCTTTGATTCAAGTGATGTTTGGAACGGTGCACACACAGAGGTAGTGAAGGGTAAATCCACCAAATTGTAGCATCTGGCATTAACATGCATCTTATAACTGGAAGATGTGTAGATATGATTTTCTCACCAAAACACAGTTTCTTTTTTTAGTCAAACTTAGACTGTGATATACTTTACTTTTTCCAATATGTTTAAGTCTGCAAAACATTCACTGAGATTTGATTAAACACTGGCAGATAGACAGCTGATATGTGACTTGTAAAAAAAAAAAAAGATCCTGCAGCTGGCCTATTTATCACTTTATTAACTTTATTCAGAAACTGATTTTGGAGACGGTTTGATAAAAATTTGAGGTATTTTTCCAAACTGAAAGCAGCTACCAATGACAGTCTGTATTTTTCAGCCAGTCAGATGTCAGAAGGGTTCATTTTGATGTCTGAGAGGAGGAGACCTGTCAGTCCTCTGTTGTTAAGCCTACTTGAGATGACCTCTGCCTCAAGCAAATGCACACTGAGGCTTGCTGGAGCACAATGTGTGAAGTGAAAATTGTGGGCTGTCTTTGAGAGACTCAAAGAGAGCACATCTCCCCAATATATTGATCATCTGTTGTTGACATGTTGGTATCACAGCTGCCTGAAACCTTGTGTGATTTGCATTGTGTTTGTTGTTTTTCATGTTGTGGCGTGTGACGTGGTTCACAGACACATTGCATTGACAAGGTAATGTATTGAAATTATTAAATTAAATTTAAAATTTAAAATTTAACTAAAAATCAGTTTTTAAGAGTCTTTAAGATGATTGGGGATATTGATGGATTTGCGGCCCAGCTTTTTTCCTTTTTAGAGGCGCAAAATACGGGAGGAGGGAATGGAAATTTACACAAATACCCTCAGCACCTGATTGAGCATTGCTGACTGACCACTATGGGAGAGGCAATTACACTGCACTGTTTTAGTGGAAACACATGGAAGGAGAGAGACTATAGCAGGAAGAAACAGTGAATGAGAGAGAGACAGAGAGAGAGAGAGAGAGAGAAAGAGAGAGAAACGCAAATTAAAAAAGGAATCATGGAGCTTTTGTCAAGATTTTTTTGTCAAATTAAGTGTAATGTTGGCATGAAGGTCAGTGAATGAGCTGCAGAATTTACCTGAGCACTTTTTTTGGGTAATTTACATTTTCGTAAATCTGTACCATAAAAAGTCATGCTTCTTTAGCTACTGGCAGTTCCTGGTTTACACAAATTTTGAATGTGATTACAAGTTTGAGGTCAAAGTTCACCCTCTTCATTTTCTGCACAGACTTTCAAAATGACATGCGGTAATGGGCGCATGGAGGTAGAAAAGTGGAAAGGGTAATTTCAGATCCCAATGAATTGCGGCGCATATGTAACAGAATCTGAGCATGACTGAATTACTGGCTGGAGTACTGATGTTTTGTGTTTGTTCATATTTTCTGAGGACCAAACATTGAACACACACACACACACACACACACACATACACACACACACACACACACACACACACACATACACACACACGCAGTAGATGCAGTAGACAAGGGAAGAGCCACTTGACCAGCCAGTGCCAAAACAACACACACACACTCACCAGGAACAAAACAAAGCAATTCAACGGGAGGATAGCTGGCGCTCCACTCCACTGACTGAACATGTATAAAGGCAGTTATAGAGTCTGAATGCACACATACACTCACACACACATACATGCAATGGATTTACAGGTTCAAGGACTGTAGCTGGAAGCAGACAGATACACACATGCAAGCACAAACACAAACACACACAGCAGTGTGTCCAGTTGGTCAGTCAGACAGGCTGTGTCCAGCCAGGCCTCCATCAGATAACAGGTTACCTTTAATAGCCAGGCAGCACAGACAGAGACAGCAAACAACCTGCCTTTGTCTTATCACCAGCCGCTAGCTGCCCAGGCTAACAACTGCCTCCCTCCCCCAGTGCACACACACACACACACACACACACACACACACACACACAAATCACTTCACCTGACAACTGCAATTTACTTTGCTATGACAAACTTTGGGTTTGACCGATTCCATCGACAGAATAAACATGACGCATTGACTGTCCCTGTCAAAGTGCTCTTTTATGTGTGAAGCACTGTCTTTTCCCATTTAATCACTTAGTCAAATAAGAGCCAAACAATTAGTAACATAAACAATTATGTAAACTTTACAAGGAAGATTTTATGTTCTATTCACTTATTAGGGATATTGGTACTAAGTGAATTCAATCAGAACAACTGCATTTTGGAGTTTGTCCTCTTGTTATAATGCGTGAAAATATTTGGTTTTCATGGTGTTATAGTTGAAGTGGAAAGACAACAAAGAGATCAGGACAAGAATAAAAATTCTTGATTTAGATGTGACTAAATACAAAGAAGCTATACAAGGCAATACAATTAATTATTACTACATAATTACTACATAGATTTGATTTGACACTTAAAATGTAGGGAAATACTTATGCTTATGAAGTGCTTCCTGTGCTGAATCAGATGATCAAGTCAACCACCTCAGCTTCATAATTAAGACACACTGTATGTTATTGCTCAACATGCTTGCTCTAGATATTGCAAATCTCAGGCAGCAAAGCCATTTACAGGAGGAATCCAATTTATTACAAATTGGGTCTCACTTTAGTACAGTTGGTTATCTTTTCTATCAGATAACTCATCAAAGTAATTTCTGCAGTCTGGTAACACAGCAACATCACTAAAACTAAGTCTGATTATGCTACTTTATTTGGAAGTAAAACCTCGGAGCTAGTTCCGGCAGTCAACTTGAGTGTGCCACTACACTCACAGGGCATATTCCTTTCACTGCAACATAAATCCAATGCACCCCTTTGACCACAGCAGTGTTTTTAAGTTGTCAGTGCTATGCTCACTCTTTTGCTGCATGGCCACTGCCACACTGCTTACCCAAAGCTATGCTGTAGCTTGCTGCTACTGCTTCCCTTGCTGCCTCTGCTGTTTATTTAACATTTCAAAAACCCAACTTCCACCCTAGAATCCATCTGTAGACACTGACTCTTATTAACGTTGCTTCCCACTCCGCCCTGTGCTGAAGTTGGTATTTCCTTGTGGGGAGTGACAAGGTCATGAGCTAGACACCACACATTTTTACATTTATACAATAACATTCCATCAAGACTGAACTACAGCATGTTCGGTGGGTCAAAGTTGAACAGAAAGTTTGCCATTAAAGTGTGATGGATGTTTATAACCGTTTGCCTTCACCTTTTCTTCCAAATAGCTTTGTCTAACCCTATGAATGTCTGACTTTTGTCAGACTTCTTTGTAGCAATGTCACTGTTCCTGGATCCTAGCAATGACCTTCGTAAGTACTTGCAGAGCAAGTGTACTTGTATAGCACATTTCATGCTTCCACTGGCCCAACTGATATGTAAATAATAAAGAGGCCCATGGATTGAGCCATGGGGAACTCCACACATCATGTTGGTCCACTTGGTGAGAGAAAATGGCTCCTGTCTTGGAGAGGACTTCATCTTTAGGATAGGACTATCAAATTTAGGCTTGTCTCTGACAGTGAAACACAGTTTTCCAGTTTGTCTAGAAGTTTTGGAATGGTTAATCATGTAAAAGGAATCTGCCGTCAAGACTGCTTCAGTTTGACCAAATTCTAAAATTTAATTTGATGGTTAATTATTCATGAAGGATGTCCCCTCCTGCTGTTTTGATGTGTACTTATGTTTAAATTCAATACTCTTTACAAAGGATTAGCATGCTAGGCTAACAGTCTGTAAGCTGTGTGACTTTATATTTGGGCTTTTTTATAGTCTTTCAAAGCACACAAACACTGTAAACACACCTGTCACCTGCCCAGCATGGTGCTGTTAAACCAGAAATACCACAGCTATACCTTACTTTCATACAGTCTATGGGCTACATACAGCATGGGCATGGCTATGCTAATGATGCTAACTATGCTAACCAGCTGCTAGCCGCTTTGCAGACTGGTAAAATGGATCTGTTGCGTCTCTTTGTATCTGCGGGTTGGTGTTCTGTTCGTTTGGTAAATGTTTATTTTTAAAACTTATTTTGGGGCTGCGCTCACTCTCAGTGCTGTGCTCGGGTTCTGCTGTAACACCCTCTGAAAACATAATAGAAACTATTTGCACTAATTTATTTTGAAAGAGCAACAGCCAATGGGTAAACTCCAACACTGGACAGGGAGTCCAGTGGTGTAACTTCATCACTCAGTGAGCCAGTCAGTGACGGACAGACATTTGGGGTTATAGGGCTTGTCTGTGGCTGGTCCAGCCAAAATCTTCCGGTGTAAGCCACCCCCATTTCTGGTATAAAGCCCACAGATATGAATACAAATATTTTTGTGACACAAACAGTACAGATGCAGACCCCTAATAGACAGCTCTCTTATGCTGGGACACAGCACCACACGACTCATCACCAAGCATTTACATACAGTCTACCCTGATAAACCAGAACAGGCAATTACTGATCCAAGCAGTTCTGTAAAGAGAAAGGTCATATTCAGGGAGGGAGACAAAGAGACAGAGACAGAAAGAAGAACAGAGACAGATGAGAGACAATTAAGACTATAATTGAAGGGAATCAGTCTTTATTTCCTACATCAACAGTACAGTCCTCTGACATGTGGAAGAGCCTCTGCCACTTTAGTGCCACTTCCTGTCAGATTCCTTTGAGTGACAGATCACAGCTTCTAACTTAAAATACAAGGTTTCCAAGGTAGACCTATTGTGTGTGTATTGTATGTGTGTGTGTGTGTGTGTGTGTGTGTGTGTGTACAGAAACAACCTTTCCCCAACATCAGTAATGGTAGGGTGTGTGTGTGTGTTGATGCTGTGTGTACTGTGGTGGTGCATGCATAGGTGAATACTGTTGTGGTGAGTTGTGTGAATGTGATTTTGTGTGTATGTGTGTGTGTGTGTTTGTTGGGGGGTGGTTGGTGGGGGGGGGGGGGGGGGGGGGGGGGGTAGTCAAGGTGCAGTGGACCAGATAGCTCAGCTCTATGCATACTAAACCACCATCGCCACCGGCAGCAAAGATAGAGCTGGGGGGTGGAGGGTGGATGGTGTACGGGTGGGGTGGTGGTGGTGGTGGTGGTGGTGGTGGTGAGGGAGGGAGGAGAGGGAAGGAGGGAGTGACATAGCACCCCAGGGAGCCCCTTCCTTATCGCACCTCTCGGCTCAGTTTATCTGATTACACACGACCAGAAAGACAGAGGTAGAGAGAGGTAGAAGAGAGACCGAGGGGGAGAGGAGACAGAGAGGGAAAGATGTAGGGTAGTAGTGGTGATGGTCAAACTTCCCATTTCATTCAACCACAATCATTAACATCACATCAGAGATTTGGGGTGATGTAGAACAGAATGATACATGCTTTACTGATATCAATTGATTGTTTTCTTCATCAACATTTGACTCTTTTAATATACATTCAAAGATAAATGTTGACCAACAGTTTGACACATTAACAAGGATAAGGATAATACGTCAAACCGCAGTTTTATTCGGTCTCATGATGCTAGGCCTGGTTCTACAATCTGTCCACAATGTCAATCATGTGAAGACACACTTGTGAAAGTGTCGGTTTAATAAGTCTGCAAGGAACAACAAACTTTTTACTTCTTGTTCTTTCTGGACAGTTGGAAAATGTTGTGCTGGTGCTGGTGGCTTTAAACCAACACTAGCGCCAGATTTTTTCTTTATATCCAGTGCTAATGTTTTTCAAATTCATGCTTTCTAAAACATTTGTATATGGCAACTAAGGTATTGCAAAGGTACATGGGTATGTCAAATAAACTACAGTATATTTTAGGCAACTAAACTATTGGTTAGAAAACTATCATGTTACAATTAATTAAATGGTGAATGTTAATTACAACACCCATCCACCACTCCAATCTCCACCACCCCAAACTTGCTCCCTGCTAGTACATGAACGCTTTGAGCTACCTAAGAATGATTTCATGGTGGAGTGTGTCACCTGCATGGTGTTGTTGCACGGTGGAGTATGTCACCTGAAAATTATTAACGCAAACCAAGCACAAGCAACTTTGCCATCTCATCATTCAGACAGAAATTCTCCATCCTTCTTCTGTGAGTGATTCAAAAGATGCACATCACATCTTCTGTGTTTTCTTTTTTGTTTTTCTTCTGAGCAGTAAGTAGGCTACAGCAGTACATATTCCTCCACAGATTGTTGGTCTCACTACATAAAGGGCACACCACTTCCTGCACTGACACTGAACATTGGCATTGGATTTAAATCATCCAGAATCATACAATATGGATGTAAATCCTGGTGATACTGGGCTACTGTAAAAATGAGAAGGAGGAAGACAGCACACAGACTTTGTATATAAAAAGTACTAGGCCTGAATCAAAACCACTCATTATCTGGCTTCATCTGTGTCAGCTTTGTTGCTGCCATAGTGAGGGTTTTTTTTTGTCAGAGTTTGGTGCTACAAAAGATCACCATTACATTAATATTAAAAGTAAGTATTCATTATGCAGAATGTCCCCTTACAAGGTATAACAAACTGCAGTTATTAATGTTTGTTAGTCACCAATAAAGGCTTATGGGATTCTTATTGTCCATTGAGCCATCAAGTCTGCTGTTGTAAATGTCTATAAGTTGTTAATTATCTGATTTTGGCCCGGCTGCCCTGTAGCTCCTTTTCAGAAGGTAAGTGGTTGGTTGAACGTCCCATTGGAGGACAACTTGGCATCCCAAAGGTTCTCTTTGTTAATGGGTTATGATTAGAATTAATGAATTATTAACCAATAACTGAGCTATTACTTACAACTTCTAAACCCTTAATAATGTATGGCCTCTTAGAGTGTGGAACCCAGCATTTTAATGTTGTAGCTATCTGAAGGGGAGATAATCTGAGCAGTTCCATGACAATTAATCTTATTTTATAAACTGACTGACTGTTTTATAGGTAAATCCTTAAAGGGGCACTCCACCAATATTCTGTTAGAGTCACTTATTCACTATGGTGAAAATATTTGCATGATGTCCTCCATCATGAGCTTCAGGTCTGACAGAATAACTGTGATGATGTCATAGTGATGTCATCAGGGTTGTCTTGGCTTGGGTTTGGACACTACAATTATTTTTTTTACAGAAAGCCTATTTTAGTAGCTGGGGGTGTGGAGTTTGAAAGACATGGGCGTTTACTAGGCGTATCAGCTCTATCAAGTTGCATTTTGGGAAGTGTAGGATCGAGCATTTTTGGAAATTGACGCATACAAGGGACTAAAAGTCAGGATATCTCGGCCTCTTGCTTTAATTTTGACAATTGTTTTAAAAATGTCTCTTGTGAGTCCTCTAGCTATATTTCTAATGTAGTGGAGTACAAGTTGAATAAATGAAAATACAAGTATGTTAACTTAAGATTGTACTTAAACACAGTGCTTGGGTAAACATACTTATTTACTTTTCACCACTGTTTATAAAACACACAATTCCATCTGCTGCTGAACCATAAAGATGTTAAGTCTCTAGAGACTCATCATATCTCACAGTCTTAAAAGCCATTATGTACTCTCTCTCCTCCAGACATGATGTCCTGCTGACATTTTGCTTCATGCAAGGCGTCTCTCATGCAATAAAGTATCAGTGTCATGCCGCTGACATGCCGACAAGCCGTCAAAGTCAGTGACAAAATTCATACAGATCTCTTTGGGAATATAATTATTGCTGGGTACACACTGAACATTTGGAAAAGATCCAAATCCAATTAAAAGGAGGTAGGCACATGAACCCAAAATGGAAATGAATGTTTGCAATTCAAATACAAATTGGCTTAGAGGAGAACATGGTTGTACAAAGGATTCCAAAAAGATGACAAAAAGAGAAAGAAAAATAAAAAATTAACTAGAAAGAGACTGAGGTTAGGGTGCATACACACTGTACATGTATTGGCATGTGGTTTACTCTGGTTTTATTTAAGATTAAATATAATAAACAATATAAAAAATACAGAGCAGGAGAGACACTCCATTTCCACATATTCCCTCCATTTCCCATCTGTGTTCAGTCTGGTCTCATCATCTACAGCCTGGAGGGGATGGAGAGAGAGAGTGTGTGTGTGTGTGTGTGTGTGTGTGTGTGTGTGTGTGTGTGTGTGTATGTGCACAAGCATGTGCATGTGTATGTGTCTGTTTGAGAGAATGATAAGGTCCTGAGGTCTCATGAACCAGTGTCTGTATAAAAGAGCAGAAGGAAGAAGTGTGTGAGCCTGTGCGTGTCTATGTGTATGTGTGTGTGTGTGTGTGTGTGTGTGTGTGTGTGTATGTGTGTGTGCATGTGCGGGGACATCCTTGTCAGTGAGAGGGCCCAGGGGACGGCCTGGCCTCCTGAGCCTCCTCATGATGATTGATGCTGGCGGGCCCCACACGCCCCGGCCGCTCGGCTAAATTAAAAGCCTATTTTGTAAAGTTGTAAAGAGAACAGAATGGTTGGAGGGTTGGTGTGTGTGTGTGTGTGTGTGTTGGGGGGGGGGGGGGGGGGTGACAGCCGGGGCGCTCTCCAGTGTCTTTAGTATCATCAACCCCTCAGAGGATAGCCAGAAGGGGGTCTCCTCCATGCCTGATGCTCTCTCTCTCTTTCTCTCTCATTCTCTGTTGCTTACACACACACACACACACACACACACACACAGAAATTGACCCCAGTCAGGAAACCTTTTTCTGTGTGAGATTAGGAAATTAACACCAAGTACAGTTTTTGCAGAAAAACAGGCATACCATCCTATCACTACTAAAATGCTACCCATTTACACTGTATGTGTTCATCTGAAGGAGCAGCATTTGTCATAAATGTATAAAGAGTCAAACAACATTAAGACAAACATATCTACATAAGCCAAAAGACATGTCTTCACCTTTTTTTCAGTTAACCTAAATTATAAAAACAATTTAACACTTTTAAATGCTGAATTCCAATGAGAGATCACTCCAAACCAGGACAAACACAACAAAAATATATCTGCAATACCACTAGAGTTCAGTGAGGAAAAAAGATCTATTTTTGTTGTTTGGGTGAACTAACCCTTTTAAATATATTCCAACATTCTTTTAAGTGCCCTCAGTTTTGTTGTGTCACATGTATTTCTATTGTTGGGATAATGATATAGTCAAGTCATCGGTATACAATTACCTATAAAAATAATGAGTACAGTGACAGCATAACAACAGCGGTCAAATTTACATTCTCCTTTTATTATTATTTTATTTTCTTTCAACATAGCTCATAGGATAAATGCAACACTGTGCAGCCGCCAACTGTCAGATTTAGATTCTCCTACAAGCGAGTCCATGTGAACTGAATTACTGTGATGGTGAAACTGACCAAAACATTAAAAAAAAAAGATATTTTTAGTATTTTATGGCTGTGGGTATCATTTGGAAATTATCAATATCTGTACCAATACAATAAACTGAGTTTTCATACAAATACTTATCAGTCACTTTGTTGATATTCAGTTTACGTTAAATTTAGTTTTTATCGTTTAACAAAATATGCCAAACCATTAAAGGCATAAGTGTTAAAAGAGTACTCACTAATTTAGGATTGTACTGCCATGAAGCTGCAGGACTTCAAAGAGACAAATTTAAAAAAAAGAAAGATCCAAGCAGTAGAAGTACTCTGACTTTATTCTCTTAAACACTGGATCCTTCCCATGATGCAATTTAGTATCTTTCATTAGCCCCTCCCTGCCTTAATGTTTCAAACCTAAGCCAAGATCAAAATAACCCCACTGACATGATACTACTGTTTTCACAAGCTGAGTAGAACTCATAATACTCCTCATGACAAGTGAGCTGAACCTGATGTGTAAAAGCAATGGGGTTCCCCATTAAATACAGAATCTTGCCAAAGTTAAATGTAGGCTGAAGTTAGAAATGTTTCCTTATTTAGATCATGAAATATCTGATCAAACGATATGTAAGCAAGCCTGTGACTCTGACCAGACATTTGATTCCAACTTTCAGTACTGAGGTTCGACACCCAGCCTGACATTGTCTAAACCAAAACGAAAGAAAATCAATGGAGGCCTGGAGGGAAGAATTGCATATTCAGTGTATGCTTTGGAAAATTATCAGCAGTAATGTAAATAGTATGTGACTTGCCACTTTAATAAAACATACAAAAACATAAGTTTGATCATTTATTATATAGAAAAGCAAGACAAAGGTGATTTTGAGTGGATTATATAGCTCATATACTCTTCAGAGTTCCCAAAATCAATATCTCTGAACAAATCTGGAAACAATACTGTAAATATTTGTATAAAATGCTTTATTCATTTTTTTTTCTCAGTGTCATATTAATGTTTGTGAACATTCTTTGATCGTGTGCCTGCACATTTTAATCCTGAACTTCGACAGCCACCCAAGGACGGGACACTCACTTGTTTGTATATCATTTGCAAATCATTTATCCTCAATGTGAATTTAATTGACCAGGCGACTCCAGGAGGCAAGGACAAGCACGCACACACACACACACACATACACACACACACACACACACACACACACACACACACTCATGTCACCCTCAAGCCACCCCCCCCCCCTCTGCCTTCAAGCCATGCCAGACTGCCCCCCTCCTCTCCCCTCTTCTGTTGTTGGCAGCGAGAGGTGAGTGGAGTGACAGCCCACCCTGAGTATGGCCAACCAGCCGGACACACACACAAACACACACACACAAAACAGAGGTCAGGCCTGTGTCAACTGGGGTGTGGAGGCCAGCTGAGGTGCCCCGCCTGTGCATTGTGCTAATTTGTGGTGTGTGTGTGTGTGTGTGTGTGTATTTGTTGGTGATGTATAGGTGCTTTGGTGATGTAAGTAAATCCTTCCGGGTCAATAATTTTTTTGAAACAAACATACAAGAAAAAAAACCAAAACGAAACAGGATGAGCAACAGCAGTTCAATCAGACCAATCAAATCAACTGTACTGTATATCATCATCACCATCTTCATTACCGTGATCTCCATGATCACCACACTGACCTTAATCACTGTGATCATTGTAGCCACCATCATCCTGTTGCTAATCATAATCAACACCAACATCATCCAATCAAATAAATCCAGACATCATCAGCCACTTCATCTGCTTCCAGATCCATGATTCATCTAACTATTTCTCAACTTTGCTCTTGTGATTCTAAGTCTGGTGTTGATTCTTAGAAGTTCTTCTCCCTGTGAAACAACTGAGCCAATCAGCACCTGTGCAGGCCCAACAACAGTTTGTGGTTACTGAGCCGTGTCACACAGATCAGGACGACTCAAACAAAGTTGCAGCCAATACAGTAGTTTAATCATCATTCTAAAGCAATGCTAATGACACATGACACTGCATTTAGCCATGGCCAAAATACAAATTAAACACACAAAACAATGCCTGACCTTATTCTTTTCATGAATACTTATATTCATGAAAAAAATAGGGTTAAAAACTTTTGCTAGCCAGCTACACTAGCCAGATATTTGCCTACTGTCATGAATCTTGCTTTAGTCCCAGTATTTCTATTTAACTTAAGAAAAAACGACTGCTTATTTCAATTTGGATTTTACTTTTGTAGTTCTATTTGGATTTCACTGTTCAGTTTTTCATAGTATTGTAGCTCTGGCCATCAGTTTTATTGGGTAAGATAACATTGAACTCACCAAAGAATAAACATGTAAATAAACATGTAAACAGTGTTCAGACAAATATGCAGGATGTAAACAAGCTGCCAATTTTGCCATATCAGCTACAACTTTATTTGGATAAGTGAACTCTTCTGCAATAGATTTCTCATTGCAAAGGAAAATGTTATGAATAAACACATGTCTAAGGATCCCTCCAGTTTTTTTTTCTTTTTCTTTTACAATATCTTACAGTTCAATTGTCACAGAATTCTTCAGTCTGTTGCACAACTACAGACTTCCAGCAGTTCTGTTCAGACTATCTAGAGAAATCTTAGATGATCAGTTGACGCAGCTCAATGCCATTATAATTATTAGACAAACAAACATAGTTTTCAATAGTCAGTTCATACTGAAACGTGTTCATTTTAATTTTTTCAAAAAAAAAAAAAGCTCGCAAAACAACATTGTCAAAACTGCCAACAGTGGTCACAGTCAGTCAGCCCTTGAGAGTTTCCTACGTAATTATCTGCTTATCTGTCCAGTGAGGCAACAACTACAGTATATTATGAGTCAATAAAGTGTGTTTCCATTATTACTATTTGTTGCCATATTTTGTTTGCGAGGCAGTTGGATTCTTAGGATCACAACATCACAAGATCACGTGAAAATCCATCTCGTCAAGTTACATGCTTGTGTCCGAACCACCAGTGGTTCAGACCAATACAGCGTCCTATGAGGATTCTCACGTGATCTGGTGAATCCAGCTGCCTTGCAAGGTAAGATGGTGATAGACGGTGATAGACAGTGATAGACAGATGGTTCATCTAATCACCTGCCAAGTGGTTTTTGAAAGAGCCTGCCCTTTTCCAAACAGTTTCCAAGGACGACTTCTCAGATGGTTCTATGTAACAAACCATCTGGCACATCAGGTTAATATTTTGTTGTTATTTATTCAGAGAAATTAGAGAGGTTGCATTCAGTATATGTCCACAGTAATGCTACTAGTGCAAATGTAAGACATTGCATTTAAGCAGTAAACTGAAAATTTCCACTTCCTTTCCTACATAAAAGTGACATCAGAACAGCTGATAGATCAGTTACCAAAAAAACGAAACCCTAGAAGTCTATTGGTGGGAAGGCAGTGTCAAATGTCTCACAATTAGTGTGAGTATCAGGCCATCTCTATTTCATCATCACCAACACAAACATCCAGGCCATGATCAGGATTGTCATCCTCCTCTACCTGCTCCTTATCTTCATCATCCTCACATCACCATGGCAATTTTCCTATGATAGTCATTGGTATTGTGCCCTGTGGTTCTTCATTTTCCTTATTCATAAACATCTCAGTGTACACACACACACCACACACACACACACACACACACACACACACAGACGCATACAGACACATAGACCCACTACTCCTCCCTGCTGTCAGGCCATTTACAGAGAGGTCACAACCCCAGTGAATGATAAGAATGCTGAGCTGGAACCTATCAGCGCTGCCGATATGACCAACAGCACCCCCCAAACTCCACACACAAACACACACATGCACAAACACACACACACACACACACAGATCTGTCAGTATATATGTGAGTGGTGATGGTGGGGCGGGGGATTACAAAGGCAGTGTGCGTGTGTGTTTTGTATGCATGCTGTCATGATCAATTTCTGTTGGAGAGGTGAAAAGCTGATTTTCTCAGTCGCCTCGTGTGCCGCCCTTTGGTGTATTGTGTTCATGCATGTGTGTGTGCGGCCTCAGTTGCATGCTGCGTTTGTGTAAAGTGTGTATGTGCCATATGTGCGCTTCCTTGTGAGCATATTGGTATTTGTTTGGTAGGTGTTTCTGCATTTGCGTGTGTGTCTGAATGCAAATGTGGAGATGCTCAAGCATTTATTTCTCTGTGTGTGTATGTATACATTCTTGTATGTCAACACTTATGAGGGACAAATTGTGAGAATCTTTCATAGGTATTATGTCCTTTGTCACTTCTTTAATTGGCTATTTTAGTAAGAGATCTTGGGTTAAGGGATAATTCAGTTTTATTACAATTTTGGTCTTATTTTCATAGTTTTGGCTTTCATTTCTAATGGTTATGATAACATTGTACTCACCAAAGTAATTGCTGAGATCTGGGAACATGACGGCAATGAAGTCAGATGAGATAACAAACACATGGAGTCAGACGATCAGACAGGTTGTAAACAAGCAAACAGCACTAAACCCCTTTAGTTAACTGAAAGTGTGTACAGCAGGAATGTAAGTAATGATCCCTAATTGCCAGTGTTGGACAGTTATTCATTAGACAGTAATACGTTACACTAATGTTATTATTTTCTCAGTAACAAGTGCTGGAATTAGAGTGAGTAATTACAATTTGAAATTCTTACCTTACAGCTACCAATCCCAGTAATTCTCTGGTACTTTATTATTTATTTTGGTGGTTGTCTTGTTTGCTGTCTTACTAGGAACTGGATAGGGGGTTCACTTTCCTATTTGTGTATTCAGTGGACAGACTGGTTAAAACGGTTCTGGATGTCCTAGCCTAGCACAATGGCTAGAGGTGGGGGGCTTGCCTCTGCCAGAAGGAAGAACAAATGCACCTTCCACTACTATCAAAGTTATCTTATTTATATGTCTTGTCCTCTAAGCTGGCTAAATAGCCACTGGTTAGCCTACATTCAGCAATCATCTGTTTTTTTGTTTGTTTTTTTTCAAAATTTTAGGGTGTGTGAACCAGCTTCATTCTGGAGATCATTATGCAGGAAGCTAAACTAGCTGCAGATGGTCAGTTAATACTCCAAATATCAAGCCAGAGGCTAGTTGTATGTCTTATTTCTACAAGTGTTAAATTCAGAAGATGTAATGTGTGGGTGAGGAGGATTTGGTGTTTGGTTTTGGAAGGCTCCTTCGATGAGTAACGAAAGGATGTAATGAGTAGTGAAAGTAATTAATTGTGCTGTTGGGTCATTAGTACTATTACTGTAATTACTTTTGAATGTGATGCAGAATTTATTACATTTTTTCAAGTAAAATGCCCAACTCTGCTCATTTAGCAGGAATTTAGACAAAATAGAAGCTGGATGTTGGTCTGTAAATTGTCATGGATGTTTACAACTGACAGTTTGGGTAAAAACTTCAGGTTTCAATTCCATTGTTTTTAAAAGGCTTGCTTACTGCCATATATGCATGGAAACTACAATATGTAAGGTAGGGTAGGTTAGGGAAAGATCATGGTGGAAAATAAACGGTAAATGGTAAAGGAAAGGTTTAGTTAGGCAACTAAAACATTTAAAGCTATAGATCATGTGACGGTACATGAAGTCTGGTTGCCTGCACAAAAGTCAGACACGCTTACTTTCACACACTATTTCCTGCACTGCATGTTAGCACTAGAGGTGAATTGGAATCATCTAATATGTAAGTATTCCTATGACAGGTCTTTGGTTTTAGCTATCTCACTGCATTTCCAGATCTTGGCAATTAACTTAGTGAGTACAATCTTATTATTACTGGAAGTAAATTGGACAAAACTTTAAAAACAAGACCCACGTTGCAATAAACCTCAATGCCATCAATATGTGTCCTCCCAAGTATGGTAATACCATCAGATATGTGTACGCTTTTGTGTGTGTGTTGTGACAGCAGAAGTCTAGACAGACATCCAAAAAGTGAGAGGTGGGAGGTTTTGGGTTGCACTGAGGGAAGCGGCCCATCCTGCCATCCTGTCATCTCTCCCACACCCCCGCTCTGTTTCTGGGCCAGGCCCGATCTGGGGCCCTTGTGTCACCAACAGATGGGCCTCTCACAAAAGGACCCCTTGGCTCGCCAAGCCGGTCTCCTGCACACCCGATTAAATCTCAATAGCAAAGTTAGAATTGATACACTGAGTCTATGGTGATTCAATTAGAGCAGGACGGCATGAGGAAAAGACAGGGCGATAGAGAGGGAAACAATGAGTGGGTAGTTAGAAAGTCATTTACCTGGTGTTATTCTGGTTGGGGGTAACAGGGTCCAGGCAGCCACACGCTCATGTTTGGTGGGATAATGTGCTTTGGGCTTGTGCTGGAGATAAATCAAAGAGAGGTGGAGGAGGCTGAACTGAGGACTCACTGGAGACCCTTTGACTGACTGACTATGGCTACTTCGTACTTTCTGTGAATGAGAATCATACGAATGTTCATACGTCATCCATAGAGCTTTCCACACATAGCCTGTTCAGGGCATCACCAAAATTGGTAGCTGTTAAGGATCCAGCAGATACCAGTGCACCGCCAAAGTATCTAAGTGTGACAACCTCTGTTGATTTTTGCCATAATTTAAAGCCCCCATGAGTAGAATTTTAATGTGATCAAGTTTTATTTGTGGAAAGTGGTGGTAGCATCCAGGAGCTTCACACATAACAGCTTTAAAAGGATATCTCTGTGATTTAGTACCACATCCCAATGAAGTTGGGGGAACTCACAAGAAACAGATTTTAAGAAGAGTGATCAAAATCAATGCAACAGAAGTCAAGGTATCCTGACTTTTAGTCCAAAGTATTGGTCAACTCTGGCGACATCCTCAGGGTTATTTTCTAAGACTTGACAAAGTTCCAAAACCATGAAACACATTAATGTTTTCACACTCTGAGTACTACTTACCATGATGAGTGAACAGATTTTAATATGTAAAATCAGTGGACTGCCCCTTTAAGCATTTACCAAGAAATGTGTTATTCTTTGTCTATTCTGTATTTGCATGATCTGTACTGAAACATATATTACATCATAACAGGTTTGTTTCCTTTATTTTAAATCTAGTAAACAGCTGCTGAGACATGTAAAACTATCCAATTGGTTTAGAGGAGGAAAACATTAAAATGATAACCTAGCTTGGATGCTACTATACTGTTAGCTTTGTTATTTTTCAATACACTACATGTCTTATGCTAATTCTCTTCCCATTAATTATTACCAACAAGTCCTCCAAACTAAATATTTGTTGTTTTCTCCTTATCTTTAATTTGACTCGTGAGCTTTTTCCGATGTTATGTACATATTGACAGGATGACATTGTTTTACAGTACCTCCCAAAACCACTGGAGGCATTGGTATTTTTGTATGACTGTTACCTAAATTATGATACATTTCCTGACCTGTTACTGCTATGATTAAAGTTTGGACTGTTTTAGGCACAGAAACTACACGGTTGGGGTTCGGGAAAGGTCATTGTTTGGGTTTAAAAGAGTTAAGGTAAAGGAATCTTCACTGTCATGGTTAAAAGCAACCAGATTTACTGTTGGTAGGAAACAGGAAACAAACAGTAGTTTCCTGTGTCAAAGTCATAGACTTTGTTGACCCAGCTGCCTTGCCCTCCTCCCTAAGAGGCCACCAGAGGCTACTCTGTATATATAAATATAATGTGTCATTTTTAGGCATTCAAACAAATGAGTGATGCATTAATATTTTTTTATTACGTTAAATAATATTAAGAACACTATGGAGCAATAATTTACCTGTTAAATGTGGGGATAGGTGTAGGAACAAATAAAGTTTGGCTTGGGGCCCCTAAAAAGGCTTGAGTCGACCCCGTCTCAGGCTTTCATGCCACTGTTTGAATGCGCAGAACTATAGCACAAATTCATTTTCAACCCCAGTTTCATGTCTGTTACTGCATAAAGTGTGAAGAAACATAACTGGCCTTTGACTGACTAACGATGTCGACTATTGACAAACAGGTAAACCCTATCGCACTGAAAGACAGACTGACTAACCGATAGACTGACCCACACATTCACTGAATGACTGGCACTCACTAACTTACTGACTGGCCCAATGAGAGATTGCCAGGGGCAACCAGGAATAGGGGTTCAGCTGTGCATTTAACAGTTTGTGTGTGAGAGTGTGTATGATGGGTGGGGGGAGGGGGGTGAATTCGATGGGACAGACAAGCGGCTGTCTGTGATTAAGAATAAATAAGCCAATAAATATTCAATCAGGACAAAAAGAGGCATGATTAAAAGGACTGGGAGGCTGTGGTGGGGTGAGGTCAGCCTCAGCCTGGGTTGAGAGGTGTGTGAAAGACAGAAATCACACAGGCAAATCCCTTTTTGATGTCCTCATTTGATAATAATACACTACATAATGATGTAAGAATGACAGGCAGACATTGTTTCATTTTACACCATAATGCATTCAAGATTTGATTGTTTTCAAACGCCTTTTAGCATAAATGGAAATATTACCCTAGACAAATGAACCTCATGCATGCACAGTCTCGCATTTGCGTATATGCACACTTGCACACACATACACATACACGCATACATGCAGAAACATAAACAAGATACTTATGTAAAATACTTACATGACATTATAATTTACTAGCCTTAATCATAAACATAGGCTTTAATAGGATTCCCAACTGATTCTATAGTTTCACTTTAATATGCCAAAATGATATTCTGTTGTCAGTATCCTAATGTGTCACCACTAAGCAATTGTTCCATTCAGAGAGTACTTTTCACCACATCCAACACCTCCACACACAATAAAGAAGATGTTTGCCTGCATCACTTTACATAATCTTTATTTAACCCTTACTGTTCATATTCTGTCTCTTCACAGTATGTACCCTCACCCTAATCCAAGCATCCTCTCTTTATACAAAATATTACAGAGAGCAGGGACGGTGTGTAATTTAGGTTTTACATAACAAGAAGGCAAGAACTGTTTTAAACTGTGGGGTTTATTATAACCACTATAACCATAAATGAACTATGATACAATTTAAAACAAGATGTACTGTACCTACATGTCTACACGTAAGCTCAGTTGCTAGTGTATTTGCTTCACCTCGCTAAAACTAATGCAGTCTGATGCAGTGCTGCAATAAATCCTGCCTTTATGAAGGCTCTAATGTTGAGTGTGTTTTGAAACTGTGATATGTGTTGATTCATCTTTATGTTGAACTGTATTGTGCTATACTAAGAGGTGTTTCTAATATTTATGGTAGTCTGCCCTCATTGATATTAATGTGGTTGACAAAATATTGACAAAGTGCAAGCTAGGTATAACAATACAATTCTCAACCTTTAAAAATGTAACGCTGACACGGCACCGACTTGCAGGTGTGATGTCAGAAAGCTGCATATTACCTACTTTAGTTTTGATGCAGCTATACACATACAGCATTTAATTGTATTTCTGTCAGTATTACAAACGGATGGAAAATGATGATGAAAATTTGAAAACAGAACATATTCTGAGAGGTAATGAAGTCCTACAAATTCAGATTTTTCCTGATGCAACTTGGGGACACCAGTGTCTAATGTTTCATGGGACATATAAAAGTCATACATTTGCTCCCATACCTCAGTGGTAGTCATAAAGTACACTGTATGTGATCATGTATGATTCTCTGCCTCACAATCAATAAGACAAGACAAATGCAGAAGCAACATACAGAGAGGAACAGAAAGGTATTCCTTATTCCACTGTGTGTGTGTGTGTGTGTGTGTGTGTGTGTGTGTGTGTGTGTGCATGTGTGTGCATGTGTGTATAAGTGTGTGGGAAGGTTCTGCACTTGTGGCCAGTGTGCATTAGTCAAATATACTCTCCACAGTGGGAGTATTGGCAGGGCTGAGCCGATAGGACACAGAGGCAGACAGTAAGATGTATGTACTACACCACCACACAAACACACTGTAATGGATTGCACTGTGTCTGTATCGGGTGTTTCAGCAAATGTTCAGTCATGTATTGTGAAGAGGGATATTAGCTGACTGTGTGTCTCTGTGTGTGTCTGTGTGTGTCTGTGTGTGTGTGTGTGTGTGTGTGTGTGTGTGTGTGTGTTTTTGCATGTCAGCATGTCAGCTAAATGCCATACCTGAATTTTGTCACACCCCACATCTTTGTGTGTGCTCTTTTATCTGCTATTGTGCGTGTGTGGCAGTGTTTGTGCACGCGTAAGAGGTGTATGTGCATGTGTTAGAATGTGTGTAATGAATGATATGTGACGTGCTGTCTGTCTGGTATGCCAGGCACGTCAGGCCTGCTTAGCATTGGCCCAGCCCCTATAGAGATGGCTTATCAGTGAAGGTACATATGGAAGAACAGTTTGCCTACGCAGAGTCTCCTACCACCCCCTGTCAGTGAGAGAGAGAAAGAAATCCTTATCAGGTAGCCCTCGTCTTCCCCTCCATTCTCTTCCTCCCTCCCTCTCCTCTCCTTCCGCTCTCTATCTCTGTCTCGTCTTGGAGATATGCTAATCGCTGTGTAAGTATATCCTGTCAAATAATTACCATATATTAAGCTCTACTCATCTTGGCATAATTTCCCCTTCCACATAATCGTATTTGGGCTTCTTCCTTCGTAAAAAAGCAGTGGACAGAAGGGACGTACCTTAGGCAAGTTAATCTTCATTGATTGAATATCAGGCTCATCAATGTGTTAACGGATTGTGTGTGTGTGTGTGTATGTGGAGGGTGAAGTGTGTCATGAAGAAAAGTCTGTGCATGCATGCATTTGGTTGGTTGATTAAATAAATTTTGGGTTATTAACTTTAAAAAGTATTCACCACATACTGAACCCTGTTTACTGTATAAAATATGTACATTATATGAAGTATGTGGTTCCTCAGGTGAAAATTGGGGAATTTTACAAGTCATGGAAGTGTACCAGAATGACTCTTTTCATCAGCAAAGCCGGGGAAAAGACCTAAACATGTTAGTCCGTCTCTCAATACTCTCTGACTTGCCTGTCCTGTATCTGGCTCTCAGCTCCAAGCCTATTGGTTTCTACTGAAGATGTAAAAATAGTTTTTAGTAAGTTACTCAGGAAGTTACTGGAGGAAATAGTGCATTTGTTGGGGACTATTAGTCCACATTTGGTGTTCTAGTGAGTATCTCTGGCAGCAGGATGGTGTGTGTGGGATTGAGTCAAAATAAACTATGTTGTGTGTATTTATGGTAATGAAGGAACATATCACCCAGTGACTCACTGATGTGTTTTTAATAGTTTTTGGACAATATCGGAGCTCTATGGCACAGAAGAAGATATATCAGGCTTTGATACACAGACAATACGTTTTAGTAGATCAATTGCTGGTTTCATCAGCTTTTTGAGGATAATATGTAATTTTTAGAGTGATAAATAATAGAAACACTTATTTTCATGACTATCATCTCTCATTGGAAACAGCTTTTAAGCCAATATGGATGAGAAGTCCTCAAAGCGCTCAGTAAATGGAAATTTAAACATCTACAATTCCATTACTACTGGGGAAACTCCATCTGCAGATCAGGATCATGTGATATGATCAAAAGTACCAGAAGAGCAACTAAATGGACTTTGTGGTGAGATTTTGTTTATCATATTTTTTTTTCTTGTTGGCATATTAATGCTCTACAGGTTCTAATATGGATTTTTTTTACCCTCTATAATATCTGGAATGATCTTCTCTATCTGATTATTCAGGACTCTGGTAATAATTTTATCATCACAATCACTTGTGAGTCGACTAACTGTGCTCAAGGTGTTCTTACCTTTTTTGGAGCGTTCAATCACATGTCATGGTCTTTCTAAGCAGATGAACTTAGCTTAGTTGTCGTGGAAATAGCTAAGATATGAATCTCCGGTCAGGTGATTAAAGGTGTCATATGGGAGTAATTTTTCTCCATTTGCTGAAGGGATTGAAATTTTTTTGTCAAAGCTTCTCTAACTTGAGCATGACAGTTCCTCATTGATCTCACAGACTATTTCCTAAAACGTCATGCTCAAAGTCACATATTTCAATTTGTGGAGGCTAAAATCTTTATAGTAACTATAAACAGATAAATAGATTTTTTTTTAAAATCACATGTACTGTAGTTCTTCTGTCAGTTATCTGTGCATATTTAATTTACCTCAGGCAAGGGTAGAAGTGTTCCTTTAAATACTTAGAAAATTGTTTCAATTGAACATACTTTCATATCGACTCAGCATTCATAACACTTGAATTGTAGAGACAAAATCACACACCATTTTGAGGGCCTAAATATATTCTTGGTTAGGTTTATTATCATTATTATTATTAACAATAATAATAATAATAATAATGATGCGTTTGTGTGCGTGTGTGTGTGTGTGTGTGTGTGCATGTATGTCTAATGCATCTCTCTCCCAGCCTGGATCTGTCCTCCAGATGACTCTCGGGTGACATTGTAATCTACATGTCTGATAAATGCTCAGTGTCATTAAAGCCAGGAGAGGCTCTCCATCGCTCTCAGTACAGCTTTACATCAGAGTGCAGCCAACCTCTCTATGAGATGCTTTAACTGGGGTTTTCCTAGATTGACACCAGTATATTTGGACTGAAGCTGCCGATGGCCTGTATTCAATGCATTTTTAAATTTGACTCCTCTAGTATGAATCACCCCTGTATCTCAATAGATCTTTGACTCCTGACTTTCAAACCCAAATGAACCCTAGAATGCATGTACATATCTTTGTCATTCCATGTGTGTCTGTGTACATATGTGCCCGCATGCATATGTATATATGTGTGTTAATGTGTGTGTGTGTGTGTGTGTTTG
Organism: Thunnus maccoyii; assembly: GCF_910596095.1. Lineage (NCBI taxonomy): Eukaryota > Metazoa > Chordata > Actinopteri > Scombriformes > Scombridae > Thunnus > Thunnus maccoyii. Next base: position 2,549,489 of record NC_056538.1, on the reverse strand, counting down.
GGAAATGACAACAACGGTACCCTTCCAGAGAGCCAGCGCTCTCCAAAGAGGCATCCATCTCTGGGGTCTTTTGTGTTGGGAGGAGCAGCCAAGGTCAGCAGCTGAAAGAGCTCTCTTTGTGTGTGTGTGTGTGTGTGTGTGTGTGTGTGTGTGTGTGTGTGTGTGCGTGTGTGTGCGTGTCTGTGCGTGTGTGTGCGTGTGTGTGTTCATTGCCTCTGTCTAGTAACTCAGTAACAGGATCCTTGGCCTATTAATTGGCCTGACAGTGATAAAGGAAATGGAAGTGGATGCTATTTGTCTCTAATGCAGCCACACTCATATTAGCCCAAAGACAAATGGACACAGTTTTCCCACTTGAGCTACCCTAATTTTTTAAAACCCCTCTAAGGGCGTGTGTGGACAGTGTGTATATGTGTGTGGGCATGTTTATATGTGTTTATGTGATCTGGTCTTCGTGTATATTTGTGAGTGTGTATATATTCTTTTTATAGTTTAGTTTATTTGGTATCTTTAAAAAAACATGAATAGAACTATTATTTGCTTTTAGGTCTTTGTTGGTGAAGTAAACAAGCATGTATATGATGTAGTGATTGTGACTGAGTGAGTGTCAGCACTGGAGTGTTTGTATGTGTACAGTATGTGTGTGTGTGTGTTTGCATTATATATTTATGTATGCGTGTGTGTGTGTGCTAATGTTTGCTTGTGTGTGCATATATGAAAAGATTTATTTCTGAGCTTTTCAAGTAAATATGTGTATGCTCGTACATGTGTGTGTAAAGCAGGGGAAGGCAGGCGTCAAGGGGGGTTGAGGGGGAGGGGGGTCAACACCTGGCTGTACCTGAGGTTAAAGGTCAAGGAGAAGCCTGAAGCAGACTGCCGGGTGATGAGTAGGGAGGCGTGGAGGGTGTGAAGGGAGAAACAGCCTTTATTCTCCTCCAAAATGGACTATTGTTAATGCTGTCTATGACATGTGACCTTATGACATACACACACACACTCACACACACACACACACACACACACGCGCAAACCCTTATGCACGCATGTGAATGTACACAATTTGGTATTTCCCGGGGCCCTCACAGATACAACCCCGGTGATTCCATTTCTGTTTCATTCTAAGCCAAAAAAAGGTCTTTGCTGTCACATTCTTCCTGAACATTCATCAGGTTTTATAGACCACAATACATTTCATTAAAAGCCTGAAACCATTAACTGATCATGTCAAAGTGATTTTTTTAACGTTAGTGTTTTTCTTCAGTATTGAAAGGAAGAAAAAAAGCCTCTGAGTGGGCGGGCTGAAGGATATTATTAAAGAAAATACTAAATCTTAAGAACTGAGAAAACATAACACATACATAAAACACAGAGACACAATGGCACCTCTGGACAGCAGCTAGGGTCTTCAGCAGTGCTGGGGCGCAAGTAGACACAGGCTATCTAAGTCTAGTATATGTGTTATTGACAACTGAGCAGTGGCACACAGACAAAATATAAACTAAATGGAACCTTTAGCTTAAGACCACAACATTTAGCATCTAAACTGGCTGATATGGGCTGGCAGGTACGTTTTTAAGCTGTCCAATGTGCTGCAGCTGACTCATAGCTGATTAGCTTTTTATCCTGTACTGAATGGATGTTCATTTAGTCGCTCATTCAACAAGCCAAGGTTTGGAGATATTGGATGCTGACACTTTCTGCTGCTGGCTGAATACAACAAAGGTGAAAATGACATTTCAAAAGTTCAAAATCAGCTTTCCTCTCTGAAAAACAATGTCCTGGTTATTCTGTATTGTCCGCAGACCTCATGGTGAACAGTTTTCAGGGAACCACGATCTAACAAAAGTCTTTCTACGGTTTTTCGTGGTTAAAACTGTTGATAGTGAGCTCAGGGTAAGCAGGATATTGTTTCTAAAAATAAAATACATTGCTTTTTATTTTTTATTTTTTGTATAATTTTTCAACGCTTTCAGCAGCATTAGAACTATTCCATTCAGTTCCACTATATTGGGGTGGAGACAGATGTTTTAGAGGTGGATCACTCAAAACCACATAAAACAGAAAGTGCCTATTTAGTTCTCCATAAGAGAAAGACTAATTTAATTTAAAAAGTGTTTGTTTGTTTTTTTGTTTCAAATAAGACCTTGGTTGAGACAGCCGTTGTGATAGGGTCACATTGTTGGTGCTACTGTTTCTAAGAATTAAAACCACATTTCCCATAAACCCTGTTAAATTATGGTGCTCCCTGTTACCCCTTTAGAAACATAAACAAGAAATCCACCAGAGGTCTTCCATCTTGGAGAAAATGTGGCCCCTCCTTTCTTCCTCTTATATTTGAATGTGAGCAATGTGTCCAGAAATGGGTATCCGTGTTTAAGTGTGTGTAAAGCGTGATAAGGGAGAATGGGATCTGATAGGGCATGATAAAATACCTGGGTAATGTCTAGGTGGATTTTTATGTTTCTCCCGAGGAGCCTGTGTGAGGATGTTATCTCCAGACTGGGAAGCCATGTTTCCCCCCCAGGGAATCCCCCCCACCAATACCACCACCCTCAAACACTGGTTATACTGGGCATATGTCCACTCTGTCCCCCCTCCCCTCACTACACCCCCCTCTCATTTATACTATCTTTTTTTTTTTTTGCTCCGTATTGGCCGAATCGCTCCTGAACCATTTTTCAACCAGCTGCTTTTGTCAGTAAACAACTTTATCTCCTGGGATATGGGTTATTCTCTCTAGCATTATCTATATTATGTTATCACCTTTCATTATCTTTTGGCTCAAAACCATATGGCACATGATAGTGGATCCTGTGCAAGTATTAGAAACCAGAATTCTCTGTCTTGGACAGAATGTGGATCAAAGATGAAGAGTTACAGAGTTATTCTCATATTTCTCAGAGGAAGGTAAAGAAATTTCACCAGGATTCACCAATTAATATATTTTTGTCCGAGGGTATCTGCTATAAATAGTCTTCTTACAGCAATAGTTGGTTTGACCTATCATCAAAAATGGCAAAAGGTTGTATTCTTATCATTTAAGAGCAACACATGTGATACCCCGTCAATGTAGGTTGCCTTTTTGACATTTTTGGACAAATGCCTGTATGCCATCTTACATAGAGTTAGATTTGAAGACTGATAGCAACATGTTTGTTTCCATAACAGAGAAGACAGGACATCTGAGTTGTGTAAGCAGTCAATCCGGTGGTTGAACAAGAAAGCTCCATAACATAGTGCTCCTAAAATCAGTATGTCCTTTGTCAGTGTATGAGAGCGAAACCTTTTAAGTTGTTTGAGTACAATCTGAGACATGCAGACCTTTATGGCAACATGGGTATTGAGAGCATAATTAGCTATCTAGCCTGCAAACTGAAGTTAGCATGGTTCTTTTCCCCTGTTCTTTTCCCTGGTGGATGTTGTTTGGTGGCTCGTTCAGTATCTACAGCAGAATGCACAATATACATCCAGTCAATGCCCAGTTTTGCAAGTAATGGAGAAAAAAAAGCACAACTTGTAGGAAGATTGAAAATGCACAGGTTTTACTGTGTCTGTCAACATGTGGTCAGTCCAAACTGGTCCAAAGCATGGTCATGAAACAGGCTCTAAGAGGACTTTTAAGTTGTTGAAGGATATCTATTTTTTACTTTACACATAGCTAAGCACTGCTCCCAGTCTTTGAGATAAGCTAGGCTAAACACATCCCAGACATCCCATCTCTGTAGCGGACACACACATGAAGATAACAACTGGTGACAAGAACGCAAGGATGAGAAGTTCCTAAGATTTTTCACTGTTCCTTTAAATCGTCCGAGCATGATTGGCCTGGTGCGACTGCTACACTCACAATTGTTAGCTGACCATTTATAACCAACTACATTGTGTGACACACAGCAGATGTGCTATACTCACAGAAAAGGTAGTTAAGCTTTTTTTTCACTATCTCATTGTAATAATCTCATTGCAATAAACACATTGTGTTTATTGCATCGTGCAGCAATTCATTATAATGAGTTAAAAGTTACTTATTAGCCTCTTATAATACATTTTATGCACCTATTTATGCTTCCTGATTTTATATTTGATTTTATTCAGATCAGATTGTACACCACACTGACATGTAATTGCATTCAGGTCTGAGGCTGCATCTTTGCTGTGTGGTCTAGTCATGACCTGAGGTGTTTGAGCCCCCCCCCCCACCCACCCCCAGCCCCAGCTCTCTGCTCAATGCTCATTGCTAGGCTCCGTGTCTCATTTAAATATATTGATTGGGCCATCTGTAAGCCATTTATCTCCTTCAAAAGACCGTTAAAGTAGGCCTCCCCACCTCTCAGCCCGCCCACCACTGTTTCCCTGACAGAGAGAATATACACACACATAAAGCAGGACACACACACATACGCTCTTGCTAGCTGAATAAATGGACTAAATATCCTCGAAATATTGAATTCTTTTACTGAAACACCACCTTTAAAACAAATAAAAGCAGCAGCCGAAGCAGCCGCGCTCGCTGTGATTTGAGATAAGGGCCGGGACACACATCATGTAAACACAGGCCCATAGTGGGCGAGCTGAACACACAACTCCAGCCTGCTTTGGGAACCAAACACTATCTAATGCTTCATTTAGTGTTGCTGAAATTCCCACCAAATAATGAAACCAATTATTACATTCATACAGTGAATAATGCCTCCTTCAAATAATCTGCTTATCTGGCCTTGCCTCCATGGCTTTACGTGTGTGTATGCCTGTCTGTGGATGTGAGTGTGGGTGTGTGTGTGTGTGTGTGTATGTGTGTGTATCTGCCTATCATCATAAACTGCACCCTGATGTCGCCGAAGCAGGGTTCTGGCACATCTGCAAGCCCTAGATATTCTTTGAACACGCGTACGTGTCGTCAGCAGAGTGCATGCATCATCATGATTGACTTATTCCTGACATTCCCAGTGGTAAAGCCTGGGTAAAGGATTACCCTCTAGTCTTGGACTGCTGCCCACTGTACAGTAAAGACCCTTGAACACACACACATAAGAAAAACACTCTCATACAAACTGTGTGTCTCCAACAGGCATACGTCTCTTTGTGTTTAGCGCCTTTTACTGCCTCTTTGTTCCCTCTTTTGTCTCCATTCTTCATTCAAATCTGTTTTCTCCTCAGACAAACCGTTGGCGGGCAGCCATTTGCAAGACCGAGCAAGGGGGGAAGCACAGAGGAGAGGAGAGGAGGCTTGGTGGTGCGGGGGGGAAAAAAAAAGAGGAAGGGAGGAGTGGAGAGAGGCAGGGAAGCATAGAAGAGGGGAAACTGAGAGGGAAGGAGAAAGAAAGGAAGAGAGAAACAAAAAGAAATGGTAGAGGTGAATTTATGCTCCGCCCCTCAACATGAGCACGTTCAGCTGTTTCCTCAGCATGGTGGTTGCGGATCACTCTCTGCTCCTTAACATTTGAAATTTCTCTGCTCCGACAAGGTGAAGGGTGGCGGTCGCTATCCAGCGGAGACCTTGCCTCTGTGTGTAAGTACAGGGCACGGGCAGATGGTGGAAAATTGGCGGTGGCGCTTGAACCATACGGAGCATATGCACATGGGGGAGTTTGCAAAGACCCGGGGCATGGGGTGCGAGCTGAGGACCGGCGCCTGCTGAGGCTGGCACAAGACACAAGGCACTGACATTGGCACTGGTAAGGGGTAAAAGTGCGCCTGGGCTTCTCTTGGAAGGCCCCAGAACTGGAGAGCTACACTTCCCTACCAGATAACAGAATCCTGTCCTACATTTATAGCTGCAGGCAAGATTTTTTTTGATAAAGTCCACATCTTTTCTCATGCTAAGTAACAAGTTTAGCTTGTAACAATGACAGCGGTCCTCCATCCATCTATTCTCAGTACCTGTTCAAGGCGTCAGTAAATTAAGTGTGTGTCGGATCATTTAACGGAATCTGAAACCCCTTTTCCAAAAGTGGAATTGAGTCTTGCATCTGATCTTTTTGTAATTTTCAAAAACAGACATTTGACAACCAAGCTCACTTGGGCCATTGGACAGGTATGCAGAAGTAGGAAGGGTTTGAACTTCTCTCTCAAGCTGGACAACTAACTGCAATGGATGCTTTTGAGGGGAGGCTGTCTGAAAGCGCGTGTCGTTATCCCCATTTGTACGATTCATCACATCACACACTCTTCTACAGCAGGCTTTTCGTCCCACCTTTGAGTGTGGCCATTCCGAACAGGTAGTAACACCTTTGCCTGAGGACGACACATCGTATTACCTAGATTATTTGAGGTGTAATGGGGCATATATGGAGCCTATCCCAGTATGCACTAGCTAGCAGTATAATACAGTCCATAGACAACAACCATATTCAGGCTCATATTCAAACTGACTATTTTCACTTCATTTAACCGCGTCTAAATGTCCTATCCCCCTATCAATAAAGAGTCATCTTTTTTTTTTAACTGACAGGAAATCCTGTCAACAGTGAGACAAAAAGTTTAAAGTCATAGCAGCACTCCCCTGAGGCTGGCTGTTCTTCTAACCCCACAATATGAAAGCATTGGACAAAACACCACAGAGTAGTAGGGCTTAAGATGTAAAGGTTGTTCTAAGAATAATGCTGGAAGAAGGCCATTAAATTCAAAATTGTTCCTCACCTTGGGAACATGAATGACTTTTATTGAAATTTGGCCATCAGATTTGGATTTTTTTTTTTTGCACAAGTGTAATGTTTGGCCTGATACTGAAGCTATGGCAAATGTCATAGAAAATGGGCTGTTAGTTTGCAAAATCCTTATGGACCAAAGTGTTGGTCAAGGGGACCAAAAAGATATATAGTCATGAATACCCGCTGTATACTTCATTGCCTGTAGATGATGGGAGATCTTGCTCTGGACCCGACTGTTTGACAGATGAACTGGCCATCATCCAACCAACACACCACTTTTAGGATCCACATTTAGCACAGCAAAAATGTCTCATATGAGTGAATACTCCATCCACAGGACAGTGAACTCACAATGCACAAAGGTTGAACCTTTTAACCACCCTCACTCACAACACCCACTTAGAAGACATTTAATTTACTGATGTCTTGGTGCTGACCAACAGTTATCTCTCACTGCCAATTGGGGCTGTCAGGGTGTAAAACTGTCATTCAGCTGATGCGCTTAGGAGGACTTACATGCAAGCAGATGGGTGTTTAGTTACATGTTCCTGCTGAGGTCAACTTTTTTCTTTTTTTTTTTGAGGGGTATTTTTCTTTATTGGATCGTGGGCAGTTAAGAGGCAGACAGGAAACAAGGGGAGAGAGAGATGGGTATGACATGCAACAAAGGTCCCTGGTTGGAATCAAACCAGGGATGTTATGGTTAGGTAGCATGTGCAGTAACCATTTGGCTACTGGGGCACCTCGTCAAACTTGATATCAACTACATATTGGCTCCCATGCCACACTTGTGATGCATGTTGAAAAAAACATTTAAAGCATATTTATACTATACCATAATGATACAACCTAAATTGAATTTTTAAAAAGTAATGCTATGCTATGCATATTTTATATTGCCGACCAACAGCTAATCAGTCCGAGGCTATTCTAAATTATTACACACATTATGTCCTATGCATTGAATAGGGAAACAACTTCCTTGTTCTTTTTAGGTAGTAACTAGAAGAAGAACCAATGCACACAGCATGAACATTACGTTTACTTTTACTGTAACTGGAGGCTTTAAACGTTCATTCACAAACTGTGCATCAGAAAGATGTAGACAACATAGAGTTGACACTGGGTTGATTCACCTGACTTGGATTTGTAAATGTGCCACAGTGTGATCATCATATGACCACTTCTACAACAAAAATTAAAGTGGCCATAAAAACACAACTCTTTAAAGCACCAGACAATGTAAATTATTAGACACTTTTAAAGGGAACAGGGGGCAGAATTGAAAATTTAATTCAAAAAATTCACAAAAAGTAGCTAGGTGGTTCCTGAATAGTAACCACAAGCTAGTACACATGGAATTTAAAAGGTAGAACTTTTAGGCAATTATAGCATCTTTAAGATTATTGTATCGGCATTGGTTTTTGTTTGAAGAAAATTAAGACAATCCTGCAGGATTCTGGTGCAGGAAAAAAATGTCAAACTCTAAAAGTAGTGGCTTCAAGTTACCATAAATTCTCTTACATTTAACTCAACTACAGAGAGTATCAGGCTTTTATTTGGAACTTGTTTATATTAGCAACTGGCCTTTATTCCCAGCTTCCCCTGTTTTTTTTTTTAATTGTATCATATTTTAGTAAGAAGCATCTCTGTTTTCTGATCTGCCTCCATTTTAATTTGATGTTGATGCTGTTTGTTGGCAACACATATGTAAAACTTTCTCAAAGTCTATGTGTTACCTTGATCAATTCTGCATTCTAATGTACATTTCAACAACACTACAACAATATATCACACCCACAACTCTTGTTGATCTGAGTTCCTCTTTTAAACAGAAACAGACACAGACAACGCTGTGGTTAAGGTCTGGGTAGGTAGGCACAAAACCACTAGGTTGAGGGAAAGATCATGGTTTGGGTTAAAATGATCACTTGAAACGTGGTGTTGGTTCAAGCTACTACTTCCTTTAAGTTAGGCAACCTTCGTCATCATGGAAACAGTAAACACCACGAGAATCGTAGTTATGGGTTTTAAAAAAAACTGTTCTGACTCATAGTTGGAAACGTGACATTCGCGGTTGGAAACAGAAGCAAACAGCGATCTCCTGCAGCTAAGTCCACTTTATTAATTACTACGGCTGCTAGATGGCTTCTGTCACTCAAACATAACATAGGTCATTTTTGCCGGCTGGATTTTTGACCTATATTGTAAATTTTATTTTTTGAGGATGGGCTGGTTTTTCCAGCTTTACATTACTGTTCATAAAATTCAAAACTTCATGCACATATGTTTTATGGTTTAATTCATAATAATAATCACCCGCCTACCCTGTTAGGCTTTTAATGTGATACACCTGCAGGAAGTGTTTAGTATCATTTACAGTAGCTTAACAACACAGCAAAGTTGACTGATTACTGTTTTTAATGAAAAACAATATTTCTTAGAAATTCAGAGCAGTGGTGATTATGACATGACTTTGGTGTTGTACTGATGGAATTAATGCTGTGGAAATATGTCATACATAATTCCATTATATCTTTATGTTTTTATTTGAGACTTGGCCCATATTTGAATATGTTTGTGTGTGAGAATTTATAATGTTATAAACGTATACTCATATTTCACTTGTATAATCTATGAATGAACATGGCATTTTACCAAAACGTACATTTATTTTTACACAACATTCCCACAAACTGGCTTCTGCACTGAAATAATAAAAAACATACTCAAAATCCAGCTTTTGGCCTGCCTTCAACAATAATTCAGCCTCTATTACAGCTCCTCCCTGAAAATCAGGACAATGATGTACAAGTGTATCTCAGGCAAGTGTGTATGTTTACCAATCGATCTACTCCACCCTGACATGTTCAGAGTCCTAGTGTCATTATGGCCACTGTTTGGTGCTATAAAACAGAGTTGGACAGTGCTGATAGCGGTGAGGGATATGGATGGGCCTGTACAGAGTTAGACAGAAGCATCGCCATACATCTTCCAGGGCAGAGGCTTGTCATCGTGGTGCTGCAACAGAGGGGTTAGTCATAGAAGTATGCACACAAGCATGTCCAGTATACCCATGCATAAGACTGATGTGTACCAACTAACTAACTGTAAGCTCACACTCAGATACACACACATGTTTTTGTAGTGAAAACCTTATTTCTGCCTTGTCCCATCTTCCAATCACCAGTCCGTCACACCTTCCTAAAACACACACACAACACCCCTCTCTCTCTCTCTCTCTCTCTCACACACACACACACATACAGTCCTTTCTTTCTTAGATGTGTCTGTACACGACTCCCTGGCCGCAAATCCTTCAGTGGGATGGATGAGTGTCTCCAGCCCATTCATCATCCGCCTTATCCGCCACCCTCGCCACTGTTTTTATATCAGCCAGCAGTCAAACTGACAACTGATGGCCCTCTCTCTCCCTCTCCCCTCGCTCTGTTCCTTTTCTTTTCTACCCCCAAGTCTTTCTCGTGCCATTTCTCTTTTTTCTCACTCCCCAGTGCCCTACTTGCTTTGCTTGTACGCCTGACACTGTGCATGTTTGTGGGCGTTCATGCACGCTTTCTCGCCTCCCCACCTCCCCCTCATACAGATCTCCTTCCTCTCCTGCCCTCCCCTTTCGTCTTCCCCTCTCTACGTCCCTCTCCATCTATCTATCTCTCTCCTGTGCACCGTTGGGACCAGAGTGGCACCTTCAGAGCGGGCCGTAAAAAGGCCCTATAAAAAGCCCCAACACGGGGAAGAAAGGGTAATGATGAAATTTAACTGCTCCTCTTGGTGCACCTGGGGTCTGGCCCTGTGTGTGTGTGGATATATGAGCATGTGTGAGTAGCGCATGTGTTTGTGTGTGTGTTCGGCGAGCGTGAGGCCTGGGCACTGAACCGGAACTGCCCTGCTAGGGGGGTCAATGTCACGGCACCGCCATGAGAGTTATCGCTTTTTAAAGACGCACTATAGATTTTGTGGGGGAACTCATTTACACCGGCATAAAATGGAAGGTGGCAGGGGAAGTTTAAAATCTAAAAAGGACGGGGGACTGGGAGACCGGGAGGAAAATAGGTTCGATGGCTTGAGTGGCCTCACTGGTGTGATACCAATGTAACCCTTTGTAGAGGATGGACACTGATTTCCATACTTTTTTTCCTCAGATGGCGAAACAAAAGCAAATCTAGGATAGACTCAATTCACAATGTTATGAGTTCAAGTTATGTGCCTTTGTCTGTTCAGATGTGGCTTGCACTTTATTGCAGTATACAGTGTACAGTATATGTCTATAAAATCCATACGGAGTTATGTCCACTGCAGATGCCGAAATAGCATGTTGTTAAACTGATTCATGAAGTGTGTCGCCTCAACATTTTTTAATGTTTTATTGATGCAGAAATGCCATAACGTCAATGAATAGATCCCATTAAAATCTAATGGTCTGGTTCTGTATGTGTTTGTTGGTGCAAGGTAAATTCTCCAACAGTGTATGTGTGGCTGGAGCCACATGCATCTTCAAGCCTGTATGTCAGGGCAGTACTATTTTCAGTTCAGTTACTGGCCTGAGCCCAGCACCCTCCCCGGGCTCAGATGCTGGTTCACCGGCCTCCTCAGCCTTCCCCTGCATCCCCTGCCTCCCACCTGTCCCTGGCTGCGAGCCTCCCCGGCTGGCCCGCTGGCGTGGAAAATCAGCCTTTGATGGGTCTGTGGGGACTGGAGGAGGGGACGGCTGAGGCTGTGGGGAGGATGAAAGCCCCAGGAGGAGCAGCATGCACTGACTGACAGGGCTTGACACTGGATAGGCCTGCAGCCCAGGCCTGGCACCTTTCCTCTAGCAACCACCAGGCCTCATAGACTGGCCTGCAGAGCTGGGTCCCATACCCCAGTGTCTATCAGGCCTCAACATAAAGAGCCCCTCTTCATGTGTGAGGTTCCATTCAAGATAAACGTGCTCTAAACAAGGTTTTTTGTAACACTACAACCATTTCATCAACCAACATAACATACTGAGAAAAGCCAGCTGATTTGTATGAATATCAAAATGATGATTTTTGGTTCTCTCATTGTGGACTGGCAATGCTTCACAGACATTTCATTTGGGATCGACACAAGTGACCTCAGTAGTCTTCTCCTTTCCAGTAACGCACATCCAGGAAAGACCTCTCCATTGTAAACCATCTGCTCACCGTGATCACCGCTCTCTATCACAGTGATGAAAATAGAAGTTACCTGGACTCAACTCCAGTTCAGTACATCCCTGTGTATTCAACTATTGCTCTATATCAAATGTAAACACAATTACTTTGGATAATATAATTAAAGCTCCATACGGCCTGATCATGTATAATACATTTGTCAAGTGGTGCGGTGGTGATATCAACAGGTGAACTGCAATGCTGAACTATAAATCAAAACCCACACTGTAAGTATCTATGGCTAGACTACTGTTAACCCCTTGCATTAAGAATAAACCAAGCTTAGTTTTGGAAAATACCCATTTGATCTTCCTAGCTCAGACTGCTGAAGCCTCATATTAGGTTTGGATGAACTTTGCAATGCGTTGTTGCACAGAGCAAAGACGGGGGTTTTGTGATTTGAATGATACATCGACCAATAACTCTTTAAACAAACACACATACAGCATGTTAGAGTTGTATTGAGATAGACTTGAAAAAATACAAACCCACCCTTTCCCCTACTTACCACTTGAAGGTCCCCAACAAGAACAGCATTTAAGTTAAGAGACATTATAGTGGCGAAACTCCAAATACGTTTTTCCAAAATGTCGTACCAAACCTTCACTTCCATAGTTATCTTACAGTACACTTACCTTCAGAGATCCCTCATGGTATCAGTCAGTGGTAGATTTTGGATAATGTTGTGGATTATTAACTGATGGGATCTTGATTGCCAAACAACAATGTACACTTACACCAGTCTGTGTGGAATGTCCATCCTGCCAATGTACAATACAATGAAACATGTGCCATGCATAAATTACTCCTACTTCCTGCAAAACAGCTTATTGCTAAAAGGATTAGGGTGACACACATATAAACAACACAAACATGCTAATCCTCATTAGCACTGCTGAAAGCCCCTCTGATGCAGTGGTGGAGAGGTGGGGGGGGGGGGCATATAGCCAGGCAGGATGGTGGGAGGCAAAAAGTCAGTTGGCTGCTAATGCAAATGGAGCTGAAATCTGGAGTGTACGCACACACAGTGTACACACAGACAGACAGTTTGTGTGGTTTCCTTGTGTCAGATAGAAGCTGATTGATAGAAGGAGTGAGTGTGAATGAAAGGAGGGGTCGAAGAGGAGAGGAGCAGCAGTAAACACCGACCTTCAGCCAACAGTGCTGGCACACACCACAGGTTCCCTCTTGGTTTTTGGATCAGACAATTCCAATGTAATAACAGATAAATAGAGGGGGCTCGTCGGGCCACAAAAGCAAACAGCTTGGGCTTGCCAAAGGGAACAGAGGGAGTCAATGTTGGAGGGCGTGCGTATGTATTTGTGCATGTAGACAGAGGAGAGACAGAGAGAAAGAGCTAATGGCTGACATCTGGCATCGGTCGCCCCCATCTGAGTCCTGCACTCCAGCCCCATACTGTCATGCTGAATGATAAAGCAGAGAGATTGCCTCTGAATCTGCACACTTGCAAATCCCCCGGCCAGCCCCAGAGGCATGGGCAGGAGAGCCTCTTCCAGCCATTCACCGGTTAATGTGCCAATTTGTTTTCCAGAGTGCTCGAAGGAAGAATTTATCGCTGTGTTCTGCGGCTGTGGGCAAATACTAATAAAATGCTCTTTTGCTGAAATTCACTTAATTGGCCACAGTAGGGATGGAGAGCTCGAGGAGGAAGGGGAGAGTTGGCCTCCATCAAGGCAGTTTACAGATGTTCACCGAGACCCCCCTGCCCTGTTATATACTACCCCCCCCCCCTTCCCCCCTTCCCCAACCAGCCACTTTGAAATATATACACTCCCATCATCTACCTCCATCTGATCTACCAGCAGTGATACTCCAATGCTGCCAACTTCTTTCACTCTGTTTCCACCAAATTGACAACAATTCTTTAAGGATAATTCTAGTTTATTACAACTTGGGTTTAATTCTGTAGTTCTGTCCCTCATTCCTATTGGTAATGATAATATTCATAAAGTTAACTGCTGAGGTCTGGGAATACCTCAAAAAGTCCAATGAGGTGTCAGCTGTCAGACAGGTTGTAAATAAACCCCCAGGTTAGCCAAATTTATTCTGAAGAGAAAATGAAAATAAATAAATAAAATAATATCTAACTCTTGGTCAAACTAACTCTTGTCAGAATCAATCACAGCTTCATACCAACTTTAACCTACTGCACTAACCATAGTGGGTGTGCTAACTTATGGTTTTACCTCCAAATGTAGTGGTTTAGATAATCTGGCTAAACTGTTGGTTTGTTTACAATACATTTGATCATCTGACTGCTCATATGTCTTGCCTAGTTGGACTTGTTTTTAGTGATTCTTCTTAATGATCTTCACAATCAAGTTTATAATACAATAACTGATGGAAATGGTCAAAACTACAAAGATGTGACCCAAGTTGCAATAATACTGAATTGTCCTTTAACATGCTTAAAGCAAGGAAACTGCAGAGAAGCTAAAAAAGTGCATGGATAAAAAAGATATATTTTCTATATTAGAGACTTTTCTCATGTCAAGCAAGATGCTGTCAAATGGTTTCAAACCGACACTCTCAATGGATACTAAAAGACTATGAGAATCTAGAAACAAGCACTATGTCTGATATGCACATCTGTTTGTGACAGGAGGATTACATGGCAACAGCTGGAAGTGGATATGAGTAAAAGTCATGTAGAGGTCAAGCAACTGAAATACTTTGTTTTAAGCCGCATTAATAATAATTTTTGGAGACACAAGAGTGACAACATTTTCACATTGTAAAGTTCATATGGGAAAGTGTTGGCAAACAGTTTTCACATCCAGCAGACATGAAACAACATTAGTATTCATTTGGAGTCATGTTCTGGCCTCCTTTTAGCTCTGTTTTGGTCTCCACGAACTGCTAAACGTCTGTCTACTGTTTGGTGCTGGACAGACAAGAGCTTTTTCACTGACATTAAGTTGCTGGCTGAAAAACCAAAACAGTATCTGGAATAGTCTATAATGCATAATTCAAAATGCGATATTGCAAAATAATGCAAAATAAAGCATGTTAGTCATTACAATCAATCAGTCAATTACTCAATCAATGCTTCAAAGATGACTGACAGGCCAATAAATAGACAGAACAAATGTGGACAGTAAATAGTAAAACAATGTGAGACTAATGCACACAAGAAATGAAAATTATGAAAATTTAATAAAATAATGATAATAATTATTAATAATAATATTATTATTAATAATAATAAAATGAGTGAAATAAGAACTAGATAAAAACTAAAATAGTTAAAAAATAACAACAAATGAAATCAATGAGGGACAAAATGAAAATAAAACAAAATAAAATTTTACAACACCTATACAATAAAAAAATGAATATAATAAAGTAAATAATCTCTATAAATTGGTCTTAATCAAAAGTTGGCTAAAGAGGTAGGTTTAAGTTTACGTTTAAAGATATCAACACTTCCAGCATCACCCCTTTCGCATACCAGTATTTATTTGACCTGGTATGAATATCAAAATTTTTTATTATTAGTGCAGCTTTACAGATACTTTCAAACTCAATTCACAGTTGACAAGTTTAAATGGATATGCTTTCTACTGAATAAATAGTCCCTCTGAAAACTTTACACTGAGGTTTGGGGATTATCCAGAGGAAAGGGGACACTGACTCTGGAAAGGGACTGTGTGGAATTTTAAAAACGTCATTTGTCAGTGCTGTGAGTTCCACAAACAATATTCCATTCACCTTCATTGTACTGGGGCTCTAGCAGAAGACAAATATCTTAAAAACTGGACAAATAAAACTAAAACTACATGCATGGTTAGATACAATTAGTAACATATGTTTTTTTTTTCTTTTTGAATTTGGGTGAACCAATTTTTTTCTTTCCAAAAAAGGAAAAAAAACCCAAACATTTCTTAAGGTCAGGTTTAAGGGCTTGATTATGGTTGTAGTCGCCTTTCTGCATCCTTACTTTTCACCATGCTGTTTCACTGTCAAACCAGTCCTTCTAGTATCTCTGCCGCATAATATTTCATGGTAGAGAAACAGTGCTGTCAGCCTTCGGGCATGGAGCATAGGCTATTATTTGCAAATTAAATACTGCATCCGGCTCACAAATTTTTTAACAGCAAGTTGGCAGACATCATTCACTGTGACTGGGAAGAGATGAGACAAAAAGGAAATGACAAAGAAAAGGAGGGGTGAAGATGATGTGGAGGTGAAGCAGGATCTTAAGGAAAGAAGGATTGCATAAAAGTAACTGGTGCTTTGGCTCCTGTTCCTGTGCCAGACCTGAGCCAAACCAGTGGAGTTCTACCAGGGGATGCTCTCCAGAGTCTGGCCACACACTAATTACTGAAGGTTTTGTGCAGGAAATTATCTCCATGTCCATTGCTGCATTTCACAGCAAATTAGCTGTGGAAATCCCAAAAACCAATAAATAAGGCTGAAATTGTTCATCGGGGTCTCTGCTGATTGTCTCGCTCACTTTCTTTGTCCTCCTCCCTAATGCTGAGGAAACTAAGAGCCCATTTCCTTTATTTGGGAATTCTTTCTGCCCTCAAAAAAAGAGACAAATAAAGGCTTTGTTTAGGTCACGCTGTGAGGTAGCGATAAGCTGTCAGTATTGATGCCAGAGTGTGTAAAAAGCATACTGAGCGCTGTCATACGCACACACCTACTGGGCTATTCTTGCCATGTATGAGCACAGTGGAATTAGTATGTTGAAAAGGAGTTGTATCAATGGATATACAAACATTGCATATTAGTCAGAGGAGGATAAAGGAAAGCATGAAAGAAAGAGAAAACAACAAATCTTATAAAGTATGAAGCGCTACAAGATCTAAGTTTTGAACAAAGGTAGAACAAGAAGAAAATGAATGCAACCTGAACAGTGGAGACGCTATTTTGTGCCAAAATGAGTTTTATCAATATGCAAATAATATGAGTAAAGCAAAGCTTATAATTTTTTGAAATCATGTTAATACAGATAATAAAACAAGAATACATGTAGAAATTGAAAGAGTATATAAAAGAAATTGATAAATTATGCTTAAAAACGCATACCACATAAAAAACAAAGTATCAAAATTAATTTTTAAGATCAAAAACACTAGAGGTTGCGCATGCAGTGGGAGGAAGGACAAATATAAATGAAGTTGGTTTAAAGTGTCTGATAAAAATTAGGAAACTATTGACAAAAATCTGAAAAACTCTATAGCCAAACTCTTTGGTGTGTATAGACGTTCAAGACGTCTAACGATCCCTAACTTCATCTCATCATTTTCCATCTACTGTCAAGTTGTACATGAATCTTAAAGCTTCAGTTCTGAATTATAAGGTTAAAAAAAAGAGAGGAAATATGTATTAACATGTTGGCAAATCTGCACCATGAAAATTCATTCAGCTTCTCCTGTTTGACATCATACTTATATTATGTCAAAGTGTTCAAATTTGACTGGTGAGACTGTCCTCTTAAGAAAAACAACACAACAGGTCATAATTCCAGTTGCCCAAAAACAAAATATAATATAGTTAGGTTTGAGTGATAGATGCCATCTAGCTGCCATAGTAATTATGACCAGCAGTACATATAACCGTCCTTTGAACTGCGCCATGATGATGAAGGTTGTGTAACTTTAAGGAAGTAGTAACTTAACCTACACTCTGTGCTTCTCTAACCTTAAAGGGCTGGTATAGTGGAAAACAAGAAAACTTATATCTGGGATGGATTAGCGTGACGGTGGGGCCTCCTGTGCTGTTAAATTACTCAGTTCTATCTCATTCTTTATAAGTTATTTGAAATTTTGAAATCTGTGGCTCATGAGTGAGCAGCGATGAGGTGGAGCCCGTTAGTACATCACACCAGAAAGTGAAAATCAAATATGCAGGAAGCTTTAACATGAGCCCACCCCCGCCCAATGCTACGCTAAGTGCGTATGTAACTTCTGTAGAATTTGAATTTCAGCCAGATGATGAGCAAAGCAGGACAGTAGAAGTGTTGATGGTTGTTCAGCAGCAAAAAAGTTTTTACAGCCTCTTAGAGGATGGAAATTTATGTCAGGAATGGCTGAAATTCATTTTTGGAGACAGTCTTCCCTCTGTTATTAGCCGACTGTCTGCTTAACAAGACTCAGTATGCTGCAGGATTTTCATCTTCAATCTTTGGATGAAGTTTTAGAACATGGTTTCTTTCTGTTACTCTCCTAAAGGAATGTAATATATCTGTGGTAAAGCCAAGCTGGAGACTTTTGGCTATGTTTGAAAAAATTACTTTTACTTTGTCAAGAGACATAGACATGATCTTACCATTTTGAACATCCTGTTGAAATCTCAGCTGTGAAGCAACAGGTTCCTCCCTTCTTTCAGAATCAGACTCCAGTTCATAGACTGCTACCAACACATCCTCATAATGAAACGACCACATATGTTGATTGTACCTGCACTCCAGAATGATTCATAGGAGCATTTTCTAATATGCTGCCTCTATCAGTAGTATTGTAAAAAAAAAAAAAATAATAGTGTTTTATGGTGTGAGAACGCTGTGGTTAAGGTCTGGTTAGATTTAGGCACAAAAACCACTTGGTTAGGTTTAGGGAAAGATGATAGTTTGGGTTAAAATGATCACCTGTGGTGATCATGTGGTGTGGGTTTAAGTGACTACTTCCTTACAGACCTAGACTGCTGGGGGACATCCCATGATGTACTGAGCTCCTCTCTCCTCCTCCTCCTTTCCATCTGTATGCATTCATGTAACATCAATGCATGTCACTAACTTTGCTTCTTCCCCGGATTTTTTCCTTACTTCGTCGTTATGGCAACAGTAAACACCACTGTCGTAGCTGTGGTTTTTAAAAAACTGTCTTAATTCGCAGTTGGAAACGTGACATGTAGTTGGAAACAGGAAATGAAAAGCGGTCTCCTGCAGTTAAGTCCGCTTTTTGCCATCTATCTATCTAGACATCCACCCAACCTAGTTATACTGACATTATCTGAACTACGTCACTTCCCTGGGTGATAATTACTACGTCCGCTAGATGGCATAAATGTAACCATAGGTCATTTTTGCTAGCTGAATTATCAACCTATACTATCGTTTTTCTTGTGAGGATAGGCTGACTGCTACACATTGTCTTACATCTCCTGCTGCAGCCATTACCCCAGGTAAAGGTGCAGAGTAAGGGAATTTGCAGTATTCATTTGGTAGTAGGTGGGGGCCACACGTCCAGCCACTTGGAGTAGGTGGTCATTAATAATGCCATCTTTATGTAAATAGCTTCCAAAACAGCCTGCTGGAAGACAGAGGGGAATCTGGGTTGTAAAGAAAGATGGATTTAGAGAAATCTAAACGACTTTTGGTGAATAAAATGTCACAGATATGTTTAGAATAGACTTAGTAGACTCAGCATAGACTCCGAGTCAAAAAAGACCATAATTCCAGATCTTTAAACCTAACCAGACCTTAACCATAACACTGTCACATCATAAAACATCATTATTTTTGATTGATTGATTTGTTACGCTTTTGGAAAGCATAGGCAAATTATGTTGTCCTGCTGATTTCTGCCAATAGGGTCACTAATGTGTCATTCTAGAGTAACATGGTCAAACAATGTATTTGGTCGTTTAATTTAGTGGACTTGTGAGTGTGAGTGTTGTGAGTTTTGATACAAGTTGTGTCAGTCAACAGGTCAACTTAGTCTGGTAACATTTTTCACTGTGATAAAGAGTGAACACTCAACACCATAGCTCTGTGTTTGCTTTACACATACAGCTGTCCAACATGTGTGGCAGTTATTCCTGACTATAAACATGCTTCTTGACTCAGGTGCTCAGAAAGCAAATGTAAAGCTTTCACTAAACATAATCAAAATGGACAATGGTGTATAAAAATGTCATATTATGACTTTGCCATATTCAAACACACATCACCCATGTAAATGCACCAAAGATTCAGACCATGCAGTCAAATATGAGTATTCACCAAGTTGGATAAAGATGACATATTTCCCTGTCTGCTCCATGAACACATCAGCTTGCATGAATGTCTAAACCCTGGAGGAGGGGTCATCAGTTAGTGACAGTAAGTGGGTCAGTCCATTCTGCAGGGTGCATGGGTGGGCGTGCAGACCACCCAGACCCTGACACACCCACAGGATGAGCAGAGAGAAGTGTGTGTGTGCGAGTGTGTGTGTGTGTCAGAGAGTGGGGTGGGGTTTAGGAGATGTATAGAGGTGCTATACCCAAATGACAAGCCCACTGGTCTCATGGCAAGGCACAATTAATGACCCGTGCCAACATTACAGGATGAAAAATCCCCACTGTCCGAGTATCGCCCGCCCAGCCTGGCAACTGGAATTCTTCATTAGGTCTGGCAATGGAAAAGAGAGTGTGTGTTGTGTGTGTATCATATTTGGAGTGATACTTAGAAAAAATATAAGACAGTATAATGTACATTGCATTGCTGGAAATATAAATATTCTAATTGTAACCCAAATACAGAACAAACAAAAATTCACATATAGGCTTCTGTAAATCTATCTATGTGAGTGTATTTAGCGCAGATATGTTTAAGAGCCTCTTGGGAAGAGATAGTGGGCGATATTTTTATGTTTTGTTTTTACGTTTTTATGCTGCTCACATCATAGTCACTGGGACTAATTTCTGCTGAATAAATGGTTGCTAAAAAAACAGTTGACAGTTGGATTATCTTGAGTAACCAGTGCATTGTTTCTGTAAATGTACACTGCTGTTAACTCTTACAAATGTTATTTTTTAATGCTTTGAGCAGCACAATTAAAACGCCATTCATCTAACTGGTACTGGTGCAGTGACATGCAAGAAGATATCTCCAAACTGAAACTGTTTTCTTGGCTGAAAACCTGCTTGTTTGTTAATTTTTTTGTGATTTTGTGATGTGAGTGAACTGATAATCTGCCCCCAGGTCAATTAACTTTCTTGATTAACTTATTTTTAGGGATTTTTGTTAAAAAAACTAAACAGACCCATTGAGTCACTATAAGACTTATAATGTGAAATGTCTTTGCAGGAAGTTTTGAGTTTAATTGAGAGTAGCTTTAAAGCGATCCAAAAAAGAATGAAAAAGAGCAAGAGTGATTGGAAAGAATTTGTGCATAAAACAGTTTTTCTGTCAAAAAGAGAAAGTCAGAACAGCAGAGTGGTGAGTATGACATGTTGACTGTTGCTGTACTGATGGAATTAGTGATGTGGAAATGTACATTATACTGAATTCATAAAGACAATTAAACATGGAGAAGTTTGCATTAACAGCAAACAGCATCGACAGCAAGTATTCAGTAATTAGTAAATCAGAACAGTAGATCAGGAAACAGGTGAATCAGAAAAACGTGCTGAAATACTGTAGGGTTCATTATTGACCTTGGAAATAGTAGATTGACAAATACTATTACATAATATCTGTGTAAAGGTCCACTTTCTGAAAATTTCAGCCACATATTGTGGTCCCCTGCAGCAGATGAGTTTTGAGCTTCATTGGTGGTAGGCTTTCTGTCTTTGGCACTGCGATGCAGAGAATGAATTAGCTGAAAGTGACACATAGACTGCAACAATTTACACTGGGATTTTCTCTCTTTTTTCCATAAAAAACTTATGCCATCACAATAATTTGAAAGATGCATTAATCACAAACAAATTGTGCATGTGGTGGCTTTAAATGCCTTGTATGCCATCTTGTTAATTTAAATATGACAAATCTCTAAGTGAAGACAATGCTGCTCACTGTATGTCAATTTGTTCTGAACCTTTTAGTACATCACGTTCCTAATTACACTTGGAATATTTTCAGTATCACAATATTACATTTCTCCCTAGCTCACTTAATTTTTACATCTTAAAAGTGATGTCTGAGAATATTTAGGAACTACATCAAAGATTATTGCATGTATCCAAGGAAAACTACAGTATATGACATAAGTAACAGCTTTCTCTTACAACACACACTGTATTTGCTGAAGTTGGGGATGGCAGATTCTGCTTAGGCCCCAGAATGGCATGTTCTGGCCCTTGCTGCTGATACCTGCTTCAAATTCATCAAACCTTCCTGTGGCACAGTCAAATATCCCTTCAGTCCAGACTGACAACCAAACAACCAACCACTGTGCGTCATCCAAATTCTCACCTCGTCATTTTACAAGCCACAGAGCCAGGATAAACAAATCGAACCAATCTCATGCGTGGAAATCGCTCTCAAAATAACAACTGCGAACGTATAAATGTATTATCTTCACCCTCCAAATCCAATTTATTTCATGCATATCTTACCATCTAAATTGAATACAGCACGTAGCTTGTGCGGGAAATCACTTTGAAAAGACTTGCCTTATCTTATCGCCTGGCCCTATCTTATCCTGGGCATCTCGCTTTCTAACCAGGCAGAGGCGTCAAAGTGTGCAGGGCTCTGCTGAGGGTTGTCTCGCTGTGTTTTCATTGGTCTGTTCACACAAAACGTTTCACCAGATCCATCCAAAGCACTGTAAACTTTTAAAGGAGCCTCCCCTCAGTGTTAATTGACATTTATGAAGTTAACACATTTTTAATTAAGGGCAATTATCAGATTATAGAGGCCTTTTAATTACCACATGGCCAGATATACTTAGAGGAAATATTGGGCATATTGCTAGAAAGTGATTGTTTAAAAAATCACAATTTAGGCTTGAGAAAGAAAGAAAAAAATAATTATTTAAAGAGTAACTTCTGTCACTGTGGACGGTACTTAATAAAAGTTATGTCAGACTTTCCTGGATATTGACATCTGCCCTCAGGTACAACCCTAAAACTGTTTCATAAATGGATTATATTCTTGAACGAATTAAAGAAATAAAGAAAACATATTACAAATATATTAGGCTGTGTTTCCCCTAATCCTAACAGTGCTGAAAAAAACTGGCTCATGGTTGAACCTAATTGCTGACCCTTAATTTACAGGGTGTTGGCTTGTCCCCTCAGACAGGGAGAAGCACAAAGTGTTAGTGGTAGACCAGCAGCTTTGTTTTAGTGTAGAGACCTCAAATTATCAATATCGATAATATCTATATTTTGTCCAGGGCAACATGCAAAATCATGACAACTACTGATCAGATACTCATGAAATCTAGTATGGATGTTCATGGTCTCCAGAGGATGATTCCTAATGATTCTGGTGACCCAGTGACCTTTTCTCTAGCACCAGCATTAGGCCCAAATGTCAACTTTACATGCAAAACACTGCATCTCATAAACACATTGCTATAAAAGACTGACAGACAGTATATAAAGATGTATATAAAGATGGACGTGGCGAGGTGTGACATGTGTTGGTTTGCATTAGAGGCAGTTTGAAGCCCAGTGTTGCAGCTTATGGTCAGTACCACATCTTTTCTGTTAGGAGCCAGGAACTTCCAAATAAGGAGCACGGGGTGTTGCCTTTCACGCTCTGGAAACACACCCCGCTACCTTGGACCAAAGCTAGCTTACTGGGAACATTGAGCGCTGCACACTTGAGCTGATGTTAGCTACTTTAGCTTAAACTTGCTAACAGGGCAGATATTGTAGTAAAGTAAAATTAAACTTGACAGTAGTCCAACTCAGTCCCAGAGTCGGGGAGAGCAGCAGGTGAGCCAGCTGTCAATCATATCTGTCAATCAACGCCTCCACAGAAGACATCAGCTACTATAAGTCTTCAGATCTTATTAATGGCGCAATAATTTCCAAAATGACCACCAGCACACTTATTAGAGGACCTGAATTTAATGATTGAGACCATGATAATTGAAAAAAATAATTGACTTAGTATTTCTAGAGAGAAGTTGAGACTTTTTGAATGGGAGTCAGTTAGAGCTTCTAGCATCTGCATTGGCTTCAGCCTCAAGCTGTGGTAGTTGCCGCTTGCTCACAAGTGAATAAACCCCTTTGATTTCAATGAACATATGACCATTTGCAAACTTTAAATTTTTACCAATAAGTTTGTAAGAATAGCTACATGATCACTTTGATGTTTGTTCAATCCAACACTGTCTTACTGTTGGAAGTAAATATGTCACAGGGCCGGAGACCTTTAACCATTTTACATTTAGAATTTGGTGGTATTAATATATGAACTCAGCACCTTAAAAAGGGGGGGAAAAACAAAATGGAAATCAGCTCAACTGTATCAAGATAAAAGTGTAGCGGATGGTGTGTTCATGTGTGTGCCAGTATATTTGTGTCTGTGTCTGTACGTGGCAGCATGTTAAGTAGTGTGAAATGTGTATCACTAATGCAGATACTGATAATATCCAGGTGAAGATAAAAGCCCACACATTCAGATGGCTGTTTGTGCTTCTGATGCAAAGGCAGACAGTGTAGGCAAACTGATACACACATATAAACACACACACAAATAGCGTACAGATATTTTCATTCCAAACAGTTCCCAGGACTCAGCCCCCACATCCTGGCTCCCAACATGTTACAGAGCTGGTTCACTAGTTAGGTAGGGGGTTATGAAGGGGGGGGGGGGGGGGGGGGTTCCCACACTGAACGCTTCACAGCCCTGGTTGCTTACTGATCTACCTAAAGACTTCCTCTCTCACACTCCTGCCCGACCTTTCCCCTTCCTCCCACACTCCTCAGCCACCCCAACTCTCTGTCAGTCACATCAGCTCATACACTGAGGCATGAGAACAAAACACCCATTGCAAATGTATGTTTTGCTTAGGAACTTATTTCACACCGTACAGACTGTTCCTCATGAAAGCTGTAGTCTCCACACACAGCTTTATATACATACTGTATTATTTAGTATTGTCCCGCAGGTCACTTTTTATATTTTGGTGTAATATTACAACAACATTTTATTAATTAAAAAAACACAATTCATGAGTGTAACAGCAACTGAAATTGTCAGTGTAACTGCATAGAAGCATTTGTGGATATTATAATCTTGAATTAGGAACCACATGAGTGCAAAACACAATACCAAAGCAATACAGGAGACAATTCAGGAATTTTGAACTTTTATCTGATATGACCTGACTAGGTTTTAGGCATAATAAATCAACTTTAGAGCCATGGAAAGATATAAATCACCTGGAGAACATGCAACTCAGAGTGGACACTTCGCATCATAAGTCTGGATAAAAAGGAGGTAGATTTTATTTATGTTAAGGCTTATGATATATCAGCACAAGTTTTTGGTTTTGAGACTTGATAAATTCACATTATGCATATGAGATTTTCAGACTTACCACATGTTCAATGTAAGACATCAAATTTCACAGGTAATATCATATGGAAAAGCATCTCACATGAAATCACATACAGTACATGTATGTAGTTTTCAGACATTTCACATGTAAAATATCAGTTCTTTTAAGCCTTATCATATAATGCTCAGAGGAACTGGTGCAGGTTAGGACATGGAGCCCCTTAAATTGTCATCTCTATTGCAGTAATATAATATGTAATGTGTCATTACTGGGAATGTGCTTTCTAGATTCATTTACAGTGTGTTTATTTATTTCCTATGTTCTTACTTTTTTTTGCATGAGCTGATATAGTCATCTTGAGTGAATGATGAAACGGGTTTATCAACTCAGCCTCTTTATGAATACACACTGAAGAATTTTAGTGACTTCATTATTTGTTTGTCCATTCACTCAATACAGAAGTTCATATAAGTGACTGACAGGTGTTGATAATACCTTGATGAGAGAGTCCTGACCGAAGTGATACTCTAAAGAAAAAGGAGCAGGATGAAAACTAACAGAGACAGAGGGAAAAGTTAAGTAGAAAAAGAAGAAAAAGCAGACACCAGACCAAAGTTCCTCCTGTCACTCCATTAAACAGGAGCGTCCTGCATTCCATTCCCCCCAATTCTCTCTTTCCTTCCTCATTTCCTAACCCCCCCCCCCCAACACACACACACACACACACACACACACACAAACACACACTCCTCCACAAATCCCTTCACACCAAACTCACTCAAAATTAAGCATGTGTGAAATTGAGGACTTTCTAATACACATGCCGCCTCTGCTCCCCACAAACACACACACCAATCCTCCCCAGGAAAAAAAAAAAAAAAAAAAAAACAGAGGTAGTGAGGTAATGAGTAAGCAGCAGATAGGAAGTGGGGTTCCTGGTCAGCATACTTGTGGCAGTGGGTGACAGGATCATTCAGAAAGGATCTAAGTATCCAGTATGTGATTATCTGTTGAAGGCTAACTTCCACCCTGTCATTAAAGCTTTTATCCATGCACATCAGATAATATTGGGTAATTGGGACAACGGATATGACATGATGAGTGTCATCAAGAGATTACTTCCAAGATTTCACAAACCACAAAGACTAAAAAAAACAGAGTAAGGGTAACATGGTTACTGACTCAAATGAAAATCATACTACACAAAAATGTTGTTGTCTTCAAATGCATATTTAAAAGAAACACTGTCAAAAAACAAAATCCAGTCTATGCACTACTGTCATCACCACTAATTGATAGTTTTACACATTCTTAATAAAGAATTACTGTGTGCCTCCTTAAAATATTCCTTGTAAATGGGTAGTTCACATTTTGCCAGTGTAGTTGGTAGTTCCTCCTATGATTTACTGTGAGTAAATACAACTGAGTAACATTAGCAAATAAGTTTTGGAGGAAATGTCATGCCACCCGGACCCTCCAGGGATGATTCTGCGACTTATTCCACATTCCACATAGAGAAGTCAGAGGTAGGGAGGAGGTTAGGGTGGATGACTGGGTGTACAAACCACATGACTTCAGTATTTAAGCAAGACCACAATATTTCATGTCTTTGCACCAACATTAGATGGGGTGAGTGAGGATCACATGGCCCTCTTCACATCTTTAAAAAAGCCTTATCTTCAGCATGTGTAAATACACTGTAGCATGAAGTTACATCTCAAGCAAAAACAAGAATCAACAAGAATCTTTTTTGACATGGATCCACTGAGTCAGAATGTTGTGATTATGAGTGCAAATTCCTAATCCAGGTAATGTTTCTAAATGAAGTTTAATAGTGGATTCCTATGGAAACCAAATTTTTACAATTGCTAACACTCATTTCTCAATACTGAGTTCACTTTTTCAAAACTGTTCACAAAGTCAGCACAACAGAGGTCAATGTGGACTACACTGTGAATCATTTTTCATTGCTTTGACACAAAATTCATGAACAGCCTTCTCACTCAAAATCAACCACCACCAAAACTCTGTGTATTTACAGTCAATTTTGAACATATGTGAAAGGTTGCTCCCCTCCCTTTTGACTGGGCCCTGGTTCCCAACATTACAAGTGTTTTTGTATAATAGTCACTAATATCAGTGCAATGTTTCTGTTAATTCATCAGTCATGTTATACAAATAATGGAACACTAGGCTTCAGTTGGGTGGTTTGTGTTTTACAATGTTATATTTTGTTGAAGAGCTTCAGTACTCCTGTGACTCTTTTTGAGAGTTTTATGTTGTTGGGGCAGATCGTCTGCCTCATCAGTGACAGTAACAACAGGTGTGCACCATTAGCTGCGTTAAGCAGTGAGTCACTCAGCTCTGTCAAGTTGAGGTAGGAAGGATAAAACTGTTCTGTGGTAAATGACACTCAAGGCTGTGTGTGTAAGATTGTAGGAAATAGTGGTGGTCAGCAGTAACAGAGAGATTCTCTATTCATGTTGTCTTATCTCACACAGGCTCCACCCTCTTTTGAAGTCTATGGATAATACAGTCCTCCAATCACACACACACAATCACCCACTGAAATTTGCATGTATGTAGCCGGCCAATCAAGACGCACCTACCGATTACTTGTGTCCCACACAGTATGAAAGGCAGATTGATCTCTGCTGCAAAGATGAGTTCACCACTTCATCCAGCCCTATGCCAATGGACACGTCGACTGCAATCTCCAAGCAGCTTCACGGATGGACGATGACGACAACCTCTTGTCTGTGTTTGCAACATCACTGACCTTCAGAAATCCATCACCAACTTCAGTTTGCCATGATTTCCCAAAGGTTATGGTCATGGCGGCAGATCGTGGAGGGCTTTCTCTGCCCCCCCATCCTGCCCAAACCGGTCAGCCAGCTTCGTGAAGGCTTTTACAGCCCAGCTCATCTGACTCAACCCAAATTTGTTTCACCTCCTCTCCTGGACATTTGGCAGTGTGTCGAAGCATCCTGGAAGGAGCCGCTGAAAATGACATCACCAATGGCAGTACTGATTTCCTGCCTGGGAGTGCAGAGCCACATGGAGACAGGCTGTCCCAGTGGGCCCCCTCCAGAAGAGGCCCTTGTAGCCCTCCTGATTCCTCACTTGGCTGGTTAGGTGGTGAGCAGGAAGCCACAGCCTCCGCTGGTACAGGATAGGGACACACTGGAATATTTTGAATAAAATATCCGGTTGGGCACACAGCTGGCCCCAGTGGCCAGGGAGTGGGAGTGTTGGGCGCCGAAGAACAGGCCAGTTTTCTGGGCCGCATCGTTGGCCAGATTAATGACCTGATTCTGGGTGTTGCTACTGCCACCGGGTAGATAATGTCACTTGCTACAGTGGGCTCACGTCACGTGTGGCTGGGACTCCCCACTCTACAGAGGAAGGACAGAGAGGACCTCCTGGGAGCTACCATAGCTCCGGATGGGCTTTTTTGGTCTATTTCTTCTGTTACTCAATGCTTCCAGAGGCTGGAAGAGGAGAAGGCACACCTGCCGCTCACATTCTCTTCTAGCCAGAGAGGAGAACGCCGAGAAGGAGAGCACGCAGGCAGGGCAGAGCACCGTTAGCCCCCGCTGCCTCAGCCACCGACGGCCCTCACTCAACCATGCAGTGGCCCATGCTGGAGCAAAGAGCACTGACAGACCCCCACAGAAGCTGGCATAGGCACAGGGAAGTAACTGTCAGCGAAAGGGAACATCAAATTGCTGAGGGCTATGTTCAACAGTCCCCCCAGATGTGCCAGCAGTGTTTAACCCCCCCTCCCCTTTTCCACCTTGCCAGCCCTCCATGACCATGAGATGATAGTGGCTCAGGTGGCATCATCCAGCCGGTCACAGAAGTTGCGTAATGCAGAAAGCACTCACTCAGCTGGCGCCCCTGCCTCTCTTCCCTCTGTCAGGGATGCGGACGGCAGGTGGCCGCACTCAGCTGCAGGCTGTGTGAGCCAAAAAGCTCAGTACTGAGCTAATCCATGAGTGCTATGTTAGGCTTGATGTAGTGAGAAAGAAACACATCCCATCCGACATACTGACAGTCAAGAGCAGATCTGTCTCTCACTGCGCTTGCGGGTACAGTTATTTATCAGATCAGCCAGCGTGGCTTGTCCCCACAGGTAACGGTGAGACAGTGAGCGGCATCATATCCTCACTGAGGAATAACACCTCACACCCACACATTGACCGGGAAGAGGACACTTCATTTCTGCTTAGCGTCAGCTCTGTCTCCCACTGTTTTCGCCACATCACTTCCTCCTTAGAGAGTACAAAGACCAAGGAGAGGAGACACCATATCTGCTCCACTCCCCGCCAGTTATTTCTTTTAGAAGTATGGATGGTGACTGACACACTGACACAACATCTAACGCTGTGTTGTGGCAGCCGACGGTGATGCGTTCACAGACTGCTCCATTGGCTCGGCCCTTTTGATACTGGCCCCCCATGGGCCAATCTTTTGTTTATGAAAGGTTTGGCAGCAGAGGGGGCCAAATCAGAATATCACAGCTACCTGGCTACTGCCCCAAGACTGCCCGTCCTCTGACACAGTTTTACGAGGCATGGCATTACAGCTGCGAGTTATTGGACTGGATGGACAAAACACTGAGACTGGGTTATTCACTCCAGTTCTGCCACGTTCCTCCTCCATTCTTAGGCATCAAGAAGATAAATCTAGCCTCCCAAGAGGAGATGGATTCTCTGTCCAAGGATATCCAGGATCTGTTGCTGAAATAGGCTGTTTCAATCATTCCCACTGACAACAGACAGAATGGGTTTTACTCCGTGTACCTCCTGATTCCCAAGAAGACAGGAGATTTCAGACTCATTTTGGATCTCCACATTCCGAACCAATGGATCACCCCAAGGACGTTCCACATACTAAGCATCAAGAGATTGCTGGAACTGGTTCAACCAGGTGACTGGTTCACCACAATCAACCTGAAAGATGCTTATTCTCACATTGAGGTGGTGCGGAAGCACAGGAACTTCCTACATTTTGCTTTCCACGGGATAGCTTGTGAGTACAACAGGCCACTAAATGTTCAGCAAGCATGTGGACATGTCACCGAAGCTGGTGCGTGACCAGGGCATGAGTGTCTTCTTTTACTCAGACGACCTCAGTGTCATGGCCAAGTCCAAAGAATGGGCCATTTTCTGCACAGCGAGGTTGGTGCTGCATCAACTGCAAGAAGAGTTCTCCCTAGCCACAAAAGCAGGCAGAGGAGTCATGCTCGACTTGGTCAGTCTGTGGGCTGAACCCAGATGGATGACCCTGCAGCAGGCAGTTCTCAAACTGTGGTAGTTGGTGGCAGTGACAGCTTTGACTGTCATGCAGGTATTGGGGCTAATGGTGGCGGGCCATCCAGTTGTCCTACTGGGGCTCCAGCACATGCAGCACCTGCAACAGTGGTTCACAAGCTTGCATTTGGATCCCAAGAGGCGCAAGCACTGCTTGGTGAACATTCCCCCATCAGTGCGGGAAGAGGGAAGTGTTATTGGGGTCTCCACAGCATCTACTGACAAGAACACCGCTGGGTCAAATGACCTCCTACATAGTGATGTTCACAAATGCATCCCTGACAGGTTGAGGGGGCACCTGTCTGGGGGGAGTGATAGGTAGTGTGTGGCCTTCAGGGGAAAACCGACACATGATCCTCCTCAAACTTCAAGCAACACCGCCTGACTCTGGTTCAGGGGAGACATGTGTTGGTGAGAACAGACAACCGTATCACTGTTGCCTACATCAACAGGAGAACCTGTTGGTGTGGGCCTCAGAGCACCTCCTGTCTCTGAGGGCCCTCTACATTCTGGGTCTGGAGAAGGTGGTGCAGCAGATTTTGAACCAGTTTGGGAGAGTGAAAGTGGACCTGTTCACCAGTTGAAACAACACCAATTGCCCACTCTGGTTCTCCCTGATGCCACAGGACGAACCACCCATGGGTATGGACACATTTGCACACATGCCATGGCCAAGGAGGCTGCTTTATGCCTCTCCTCCTTTTCATCTCATTCCCCCTCTGCTGGAGAGAGTGAGACAAGAGCGACTGTTGGTCATCCTGATAGCCCTAGTCTGCCGATCGGCACTGTGGTACAAAGAGATGACCCAGATGTTGGTGGCCCAGTCCTGGACCATTCCCCAAGTGTGGGGGGCTTTGTCCCAGGAGGCGGGCTCAATAGACGAGCTTCCCACCTTGGGCCAACCTCTTGAGGCTTAGCTCCTGAGATGGACCGGCGGATGCGGGCTGGACTGTCTGTACAGGTGGTGCAGACCATCCAAGCGGTGAAAGCAGGATCCACTATTGCTTGCTACAAAACTAAGTGGTTGGGATTCCAATGCTGGTGTAAGGAAAGGAGACTAGAATCCCTGACATGTGCAGTGGGAGAGGTTCTCTCCCTCCTACAATGTCTGATGGACAAAGGGTTGTCTCATACAACTGTTCAAGTGTATACAGCAGCTGTTTCCTCCTGTCATGAGGGTTTGGTGACAGACCTCTCTTTGCCAAACCCCTTGTGAAACATTTCTTACAGCGGGCTAGGAGACAACGCCCGGTAATGTGTATCTCCACCCTCCAGTTGGAACTGCATTGGTGCTCGAGGCCCTGGTGAGTGATCCCTATGAGCCTCTGGAGCGCTCCTCTCTGAAGGCATTGTCATTCAAGACAGCTTTGCTGCTTGCACTGACCTCAGCTAAGAGAGTGAGTGAGTTGTGTGCCCTGTTGGTTCACCCTAGTTGCTGCTTTGCGGTGAGCACAGTGGTGCTACTCTCAGACCGAACCCCTCCTTTGTTCCTAAGAACATAGGGAGGTCGAGAATTTAGGTTGAGAACTACTCAGCTAGAGGCTGTTTGTCCTCCACCTCATATGGACGCCAGGGAGGCAAAACTGCATCTCTTGTGCCTAGTACTAGTACGTGCGTTGGCATGTTATGTTGAATGCACAGGCCCCTTTCAATGCACTGAGCAGCTGTTTGTGTGCTATGGTAAGGGAGTGGCCAGTAAAGCCCTATTCAAGAGGCACCTAGTTAGTTGGCTTTGTGAGTGCATCTCCCAAGCTTACAAGCAGGCGGGTAAGGACTCTCCCACTGTGGTCTGAGTGCATTCTACATGTGGTGTAGCGGTGTCTAGCAGTTTCTATCTCTTGGACATCTCTCTTCCAGTCACAGAGTGATTTACGGTCACTTTTTCCTCCAGCTTTCTCTCCATTCCTCAACCCCATACAGGAGTTCTTTTCCTCATGGAGGTGGAAAGTTTATGACCATCAGCCAAAAGATCAGATATCCCTCTTGGACGCAATGAATGCTGAATGTCTGGACATATCTACTAGGGATGTGCAGAGGGTCCTGTATTCGTATTTGTATCTGGATTTGTTGAGGCAGCAAAATTATTTGTATTTGTATTTGAATAAAAGTGGAAAAAGGCTTAAAAATCCTGTTTTGTTTTTATTACGCTTTTAATTTAGAAAATTAAAGCGTCACAATAAGTATTCATGAATAAACTACCTTACAGAGGATATCCCCACACTGGGACTCGAACTGGAGTCTCCCAGATCATACACGACTACACTGACTACTGAGCTAAAACTTTACTCATTGCCTCATTGCAGACAGACCTCTATCTATTTATACACCCATATCACAGAGACAGCACACCATGCAACATGTGGGGAAGAACTTCAAAGGTGATTATTGCTTTTGCACTTTTCATTTATTGCCTATTTTTTACAACCTAACTTTGTAGAAAGGAGAAGGGGATTATGGGGTTATTGAGAGTCCCTTGGGAGCACTTCGCATTTGTCAGTAGCTCAGCTTTATCTCTGGGGAACACCCCCAACTCTGGGAGTGAAATTAGAAAAATTAGGAAATGTGTGTCATGTAGTAGGTGGATGTGACTCTCCTCGTTGAGACCTGCTGATAGACGTAACAGTGGAGCAGAGGACAGAGAATGAGATAGTGCTGTAAACGACCTGCGTGCTGGTATTTGACATGTTTTTTTTTCTTTGCAAATACAAGTAATTTTTTAATTTTTTTGTATGAAACAAATATTAGTAAAAAAACACTATTTGTGCTTTGTTGAATAACATATTTGTATTTGGTCACACCCCTAATATCTACAGAAAGTTGCAGGGATTGATAAGGCCTGCAGAAAGAATCTTTCCCAGATGTACTGCAGAGAGGACATAAGGTGTGTAGCTTCTTACACCCAATGAATATATATAGTTTTGTATTACATTACAGGAATTACTTTAGTTTTTTAATTTTGTGCACTTGGAATTACTTGATGCAAATGTGCATTACAATATTATGATTAATATCTGTGACATATAGTGTAAGGTATACCACAATCCACGCAATAAAGAAGTGCCATACTTTTTGTTGAAATGGAATCTTGGTTTATGCAAAATAAATACAATTTTTAAAAAAGGTACTTCAAAGACAATAGTGATACACATGCTACCTCCTGTTAGGGTTTTTTTAGGTTATTGTGTAATGAGTAACTGTAAATGTTTCTGTTGGGAGACAAATGTTCTGGTACAAGAGTTGATCCTGAGATATGGATGAAGAGTTTTGGTTGCATTAATGGATTTTGGATGTGAGATTAATTGTTGTGCTTTGTTGTTGTCATAATTAGTTGTGCCGAGACTCAGTGGAGAGAACTGTCTGAAGAGTTTTGAAAAAGTGAAGGCAGTAGAGAGAAATGTGTGTCAACAACTGTAAAAAGCTGTAAGAGCCTTGCACTCTGTAAAGTCATCAGCTGTGTGGCCTTGGTCTTATTCATTCTCACTCAACAAATAGAGCCAATCCACTCAGCCTCTCTTGTCCCATGGTGCACTGCAAATACAGTAGTTTTAATGAGGTACTTTGAGTTAAGAGAATGGGCACTCAGTCATCATGACCGGGTCAGGAATGCAGGAGTTTTACTGTAGGTGATGGCACCTGATTCTTATTTGTCGAAGTGTGTTCCAAAGTGCTCTGAGCTCTGGTGCTGAACTGTGCAATCATTTTCCAATTGTGAGCCTGAGGACTGCAGTGGCTAATGAGGTAGTGTTGGGTGTGTGTGTCTTGTTGCACTGCATGCATGAAACTGTAACTCTAATATGTGTGTAGTATCATTGTGGATGTCCCATGGGCCCAAGTGTTGCTGCAACACCATCATCCATTTGCTCTGACAGTGCTTTAGTCTCAACTGCTTTTCATTGAGGTTTTTCTTCTGTTGTTCAGCATATTTGAATGAGAGGTCACCTTATGTTCACACATAAAGTAGTAGAAAAAGTAGAAGTAGAGAAAAGTAGAGAAAAAAAGAATAAAATTTAAGAAATAAAGAAATGTTACAAAATGTAAATTATCTTTTTCTTTTTTTTGCTTTTTGTTTGCCTTTTCGACAAAATGCAAAAGTTTCCAATAATAACCAATATGGCTCAATTACAGGGAAATATGTGCACCCATAAACTGAGTGTACCAAGACAATAACCTATACAGAGCAGTGGTCACTCTGGCCACAAATGGCAATTGCAGGATAGTGGGGTGTTGAATTTGTCTTAATTTTTCTAAAGTTTTACTGCCCTGTCTCCTGGGAGATAGGGCTAATGAACCCATTTAGAAGATAGCTACACAAAGAGTGGAAAGTTAAAATACTTTTTTTTGGAATTTTAAAATTTTATGTATTAGGTTTTGAAAGCAGTATGTGTTTATGCAAATATGAAGACAATTCACCATAATAAAACACATTGACAATGCAAAAGTTTATGTTTTCAGTTATATTCACAAGAATATATTATAATCCCAGGTACATGGTTTTGTAGCCCTGGACCAACAATCATGTTATCTTGTCCAGTAGGCTGATGTTACCTGCATTTATTCTAACATCAACCAGTTTAGCCTTTCATTTATTCGGCACATTTTTTAAAGTATTTTCTTTCACTCCTAACATAACACAATACAAGAAAAAATATTTTGCTAGATTTTGGGACTGACCATTGGCTGTTACTTGACAAAGAACAATGTGCTAACGCTACATGAAGGGACTTCCTTAATCTGAATTCTTGTTCTTGTACTCATGCTCTGATGGACTTGTGAAATGTAAGTAAGTCATGGCCCAAGTACTGTTCCAATTCAAAGTCAACATCTAGCCAAGTACAGTCCAAATGACCAGAAGTTCTTGCTCTTACTTTAGGAGTTGACTTGTGTGGACTTGGGGTAGACAACTGTCCCAGCATGCATTTCACATTGACCAGTGGTGATGGTGGAGAATTTCAGCCAGGCTCATAACCGTTTATGTGCTAGAACCTTTATTATGTCACTAAATTAAATTTTGATCTTTTCAATTACATTTCAAGCATGGTTGATTTATCAAAATAATTCATGTTTGAAAATTTGAGATGGTTTGAGATGGTCTCAGCGGCTTACAGGCTGGCATGAGATGATTGGTGGACTTTTGGCTCTTATATGTACAGATCTTGCCACACTTAAATAAAAATGAAGAAGCATATATTAAGGAGAATGAGCAGAAGCATTGTGGTGTGTATTGCATTTTATTGTAAATATATAGTAGAGTGAAGATAACAGGTGCACATGTTGACCACATCTCACAGTAAAAGCGGTTGAAAAGTACTTTAGGAGCGATCTGGAAAAATCAGGTTTCAAGAAGTTACAGGGTATGTTAAGAAAATATCTAACGTGGTAAAAAAAAAAATTTCATTGTGACTTTAATAAACTGATATTTAACACAGTGTGACCAGTTTAGGTCATGCAAAACCAGCTGAATAACGCTGTCTAACAGTCAAACTGAGTGTCTGGCGTTATAGTCAAGTATCAGGCATTAAACAGCTCCATTCTCTCTTCACCCATGACGTGTTTCAGAGTCTACAAATCATCAGAAATCTTTGACATTATCTCTGCTATTGTCTTCCATCACACACACACACGCACACTCTGTCTATGTGATTCGGCTGAGTTGAGAGCAGACATTTGCTCGGTGTGAGGGCCATCACCATAGTATTCCTTTGTTTGCTGCACATGACACACTCCCTCTCCCACTGTGTGGTAATATGGCTATTTTCTCAGTCAATTTGCCACTCTCAGCATCCAAGCACATGCAAATATGTAAGATGATACCGATTGGGGAATAGTGCTTGGCTGTAAAATGTGTACCAACTGTTTAAGTCTAGGTTATTGTTGGGCAGGGGCGCTGGTAGTGTTTTGAATTCATGCCCTGCTTTCAGGGGAGTGAAAGATTTATATGAAATCATGCCAACAAAGAACAAAAGGATCAAGATGATTGTTTGAATTTCAAGTTCATGCATTTTTATTCTCTGCTTGTTCCAGAGGTCCAATTTTAACTAACTCTTCTTCACCTTTGTTAGTATAAACTACAACTTCCATGTTTGTTTTTATGCACTAAAGCTGTTTTATTTTTGTTTGATGTTGGAACATACAACCATGTTGGAGGTGCCACCATAAGGAATCCAACTTGACTGCAAAGGTGGACAAAAATTTTACCTCTGTGTCACCCAAGTAAATTAATCTTTAAATCAAGTTTATTCCCTTTAGCTTATCAAATCAGAAAACCCTTTCCTGGTGGGTTAATGATTTTTCAAGTCTGTCAGGTGAAACAGGGTTTTTTTTCAGTAATCATCCCTCCTGTTTGTAGTAGCCATTAAAAGGTACCTTCCTCATGTGCTTTCAGTGTAAGTGATGGTAGACAAAATCCACAGTCCTTGTTTAATGTGAAAATGTATTCAAAAGTTTATCTGGAGTTAATACAAGACTTCAACAACCTTCTGAGTTAGTGAAATCAAAACTGGATATCTTCCAAAGTTAATCTACTAGACTCTCTAGACTGTTACTTTGGAAGATAGTAGATAGTAATTTGACTAACCCAAATGGCTGAAGCCTCATATTAGCTTCAGATCAACTTTGGAATACATTTTTGCACAAAACCAGACCTGTGGATTTTGTCCCGCATCACTTACATTGAAAGCACATGAGGAGAGGATCTTCTAATGGTCAATATAAACAGGAGGAATGATTAAAGTTTATCTGAAGCTAATATGAGGCTTCAGC
Source organism: Thunnus maccoyii (assembly GCF_910596095.1). Lineage (NCBI taxonomy): Eukaryota > Metazoa > Chordata > Actinopteri > Scombriformes > Scombridae > Thunnus > Thunnus maccoyii. Next base: position 2,512,380 of record NC_056538.1, on the reverse strand, counting down.
CATCCAGATTAGTCAGATTGAGTGGATATCTTTCAAAGTCACAGCCTTTTTGGTACAAAGTTCTCTCTTTTTGTTGCAATATTTCCACTGCTGCTGCAAGGAAACATTGTCTGCAAAACTACAAAGGTGGGACTCTATGCCAAAAAGACTTTGACACTAGAAGACATCAATTTGATTTCACTAAGCTTTAGGTAAACTTTTGAATACATCTTTGCAAAACAGACCTGTGGATTTTGTCCACCATCACTTGCACCGAAAGCACATTTGGAAGGGATGTCTTAATGGTCAGTATATGAACAGGTGGAAGGATTACAGCAAAAAAAAAAAAAAAAAACAGTTTCAATGTTCATATGAGCAACTGCAGACTTGAGAGAAAAATTGTGGACCTACCCTTTAAAGTGACTCTCAAGATTCAGAAGAAAGCAGGAAGCACATTATCTACAGTCCTACTGCTATATAGCAAACTGATACCCACTGATACTGCTTATACTCAAGCAAGTTTCAAATTCTATGCTGGATTGAAATCAGTGGAAACCAGTAAGGGAAGATGCATGCAAAAAAATTGCTTTGCAGTGGTGGTCAAACAGATGACTGGACTGGTGAAGGTAATTTTCCCTGCAACCTCCATGTTTTCTACAGTTGTGCATTTTTATTTATTTTTTCTTAATAAGACCAGTTTACAACAATAAATGAGATAATATAACATAAATTAATCATTTTCAAATAAACAGTGTATGTGTAACAGTTGCACACTGGAATGACATACTCACTGTTTTTTTGTTTTTTTTCCTGGAGAAACTAAGAAAACATTATCCCTGAAATGACTCATCTGAATATATCTAAAATTGTACAATTCATATCTCATTTATTTCTGTGGTCATAAAACAACAGCTGTCTGTTCAGAACCAGCTGGATGGAAGACTTTAATTCTGCTTGGTTAATCAGAACTCCGTCCTTCTACTTGTTGCAAAAGTAAAAGTCTAAGTGTGACATAATTTTTGTTGGGAGACAAATGTCAAGAGTGTTGATCAGCTGAGCATGAAAGAAGACTTAATCCTTGAAGGGTGGAAAAAAGCTGTGGAGCACTGCTACTGCCCTCTGCCATGACTGTTGAAGCACACCACTCCATTGCAGAAAGACTGCACCCTGCACTTGCGTGCTCATGTATGTGAAGGGAGACAGTAGACAGTTGGGAAAAAGTAAAAGTTGATTAAAAAAACTGTATTGCCAGCTCTTTTGCAAAGGCTGAAACAGTCCCATTCTACACCACATTCAGGTGTACACAGACTTAAACACAAACACACAGCTGCTGAAAGAAATTCAGCATCTCCTATGTGTGCTGCTGACAATACAGTGAAGATGCTAGCCTCCACTGTGCATACTTAAGCACTACACATAAAGAAGATCACTGCTTGTGTTACAGTCCATATTACATCAGACTTATCCTGATGCCAAAGATCATAAGCAGAGTGACCGCGGGGGCAGAGGGTGAGATCTCCCCAGGGTCCAGGCTGGGGACATAGCGTGCGACCCAATTGGGCAGCGCAGCAGGAATAGTAATTTTTCTCTCTATGGTAGTTCTTATCACTACAGATGCAGTCTTCCCTTGGACTACAATGTGGGTTGCAATGGCAGAGTGGCGCTGTCTGTACAGGAAGTGAAGACTGCAGAAGCAGCAATTCAAAGTTTACTAACTTTTGACTAACTAACCGACTAACTTCGCTGAAAACTTTAGCCAAAATATGAGATATTTGTGTCTTCTTTTGTTTGTGTTGAATGAAATTTGCAAGACCAAGTTTCAGCCGTCTGAGGCTCATTAAGAGCTGTTTGCGTTCATGCATGGGTTAGGCCAGACTATCTAAACTCATTTTGCTGTGTGTTAAGTGGGACATAAACATTGACAAAGACAAAGTGGTCGGCAGGTTTGCCATGATGAGGGAGAAGAGGATGAAGTTTTAACAAGGGACTGTAATATGTACAAAGTTTGTTAAACTATTTGGATTATTTTGTTCTATAGAGGATGGTGGAATACACAAATGGAATACACTAAACTACAGGCTGAGCAGGGACAACAATTGTTTAGTGAAACTACTATGATTAGTCTTTATTAACTTGACTTTTGGTTCGAAGAAATCAGTCAGAATGTTTGATCTGTTGATTAATCTATTGTTTAACTCCATGCTTACTGCATCTCAGCACCTGGCTGTGTTACTGCCTGTGGTGTTGTAGACTTGTAGACTCTCTACTTTATGTTTGAATAGGCCTTGTATAGTGTTGTAGACCGTGGAATCTATTTTATGTTTATGCTATTCCTGTGTAAGAAATACATGCTATTGAGACACCTGGCCTGTCGCTGTCTAATGGCGGTGGTGCTGAACCGTTCTTCAATTTTATTCTATTCAATTCTATAATATAATACTATGAGGAAAACAGATCGTGTAAGCTGTGCTCCACAAAATCCTGAAACATTTTGGTGTACAGATGATCACATTCAGAATGATTGTTAAATATCAATGATATTAAGTTTACCCAACTTTGCCTAAACTTGGAAAAGACAGCAAGAAGAACATTTCACAAATGATTCATAACACATATATAATATATAATGTAGTTTTAAGCAGATAGGTGTTCAGTATTTGGTAACAGCTATAACTCCTCCTGTGGGCACCGTATGTGGAGGCTGCTATATAACTAGATCATGAATGACTATATAGAAAAACACAGTTGTAATAACATAAAATATGTCATCATAGATGAGGTTAGAATTGACACTGTACATGAATAAACACGTAAAATGTCCTTATACCTACTTACAGCTTCATTATAGTGCTACAAACCATTTCTTAACTGCTTATAAATGCTGAAAAGGGGAACTTACTGACTATGTTTAGTACATCTTTTATCAGATTTCTCTAGTAGGTTACCATGTCACTGTGCAATGAAAACTAGGCAACTTCAAAATTGGTGATTTTGAAATTTTCAGGTAAACTGAAGGATTAAATATCCCTGTGAGTTGAGAAAATTGAGTTGAAAAAAAAGAGACTTTTATAAACTAAATAAACCATTTAAAAAGGATTTTCTGGAAAAAAGCACTGTGACAAAGAATACAGAGCTGTTTCATTAAAGGTTTATGTTTTGAAGACATGTTTTTTATAATACAGACACAATGATTTATTTATAATTTCTGAATCTTGTTGTTGACACAAAAACCTGATTTGCAGAATCATTTGAAAACGTATTTGGCATTTTGAAGTTTGATTCTTATATCAAACAGTCACTCAAAGATGACTGTTAATACATAACCAGTATCAGCAAACACCTAATATATGTCTACACACACACACACACACACACAGACATACACACACTCCTTCCCCACACCGCCCCCTACTGCTCAGGTACACCCTCCTGACTTGGTCCCCCCCAGTTGCTAGGCAACGTGTTCCTTTTGCGGACACCCACCTGCCTTCAGGCTTCAGCGCTCTAAATTTGGTCTTAATTGCAAATTGAGTGGGAGAGCAGGCCAACGCTGGCTGAATGAGAAGCAGGCAGCCGAGGCTCCGGCTGCGGCCATGGAACCGACTGAGCTGCAAAGAAGTGACAGAGACAGTCAGAAGAGACAAGACAGAGCAGAGCTGAACAGGGACATGCAGGTTTAGATGTGCACAAAGGCACTCATGCACAGTGACGTCGAAGTGGAAAACACAAAAAAACACAAACTCAAAAGTTAGTGTTCTTGAAGAAATAGAAAACGTTACAGTAAAAGTACTTGGGAGTATTATGTTGGTGCACTTGTCCTGCTATTAGGTTAATAGCAACATGATGTGCTGAAAATGTCTAGTACATTTTAGATATCAGCTTGGTGTCAAGAGTTCAGTCTTTATTTTGAGACTGATCATCACTCTTTTTTGTGTGTATGTATCTATACTTTGATTTGGAAGCTTTGAAAGCAAATCCAATATTTTTAACTGAAAGATAAGGGTTATGAAATGTTAACTTATAAAACAAGGACAAAAATGTGACAAAATATACAGGAATTTTACCTGATAGACAATTTGCATATCATTTACTGCACTATGCCACACAGTTACTACACCAGGGGCCAGATGCATAAAACTCTGAGTAGATTCATGACTAAAACTGTGTGTATGCACAAAGACAGAAATATACATACGCATTTTTTTCATCAGATTTATAAAGCTGTGCATATGCATGGCTCTGTTTTATACATCTCAGTCATTGTAGAACTGGACACACGTGCACAAGCCTCATTTCCACTCCCACAATTAGCCATAAATGGATGAAGACGCCCTTAACCAGCCATTTTCATATGAAGTTGCCGCCTGCTCCACCGGTCTGTAGTCCTGCCAATGAAACAAACTGGAAAGAAGAAGTGCATTTTCACCGACTGTGTTGCACCAGTGAGGTTCTCCAGCAGAAGAACAGCTATCATTACGCACGACCATTACGCCTATCTGGCTTTTTATACTGTCCATATCATTAATTCATCACATGGAGCTGTAAATCATCGTTGGCAGTGATATTTCAGAAATGTAATCAATGATTAGTTTGTAGCACTCATAAATCACACAATCAGTGCAGCTGGTTGTCAACCTAAATGAACAATGTTTTACTAAAAGATTCTGTCTCTCACCTTATATTTCATCTCCACCTCATCACATCACCCTCAGATCGCTTTAGAAAAACATGTGTACACCTGGTCTGAAGAACGTGTGAGGTGAGCACATTCTCATCTCACATTCAGTTTTTATAAATACCAGTTTATGTGTGGGAAATTGCTTAGGCATGGTTTTTGTGTGTATACATCGTTTATCCATGTGCTCCCAGGTCTGTTCACAGTCAAGAGAGTGGCTAGTGGTCATCTTCATTGTACTTCAGCTTGGCATCGAGAACTCAGACACCTGCCTTATTTTAGAAACAGATTATCATCTATTTTTTGGCTTCTTACTTTGTTTTTTGCAAGTTTTTGACAACAACCCAATTAAGGAATTTCAAAAATAATCCAAAATTGTTAAAGAAAAAAAAAGAGTTGTATGGATACATGTTGACAATTTGTGCTAACAGTCAATTTCACTGCACGAATGATACATAATTTGTGGCTACTTTCCTTCAAATACAAGAAGATTGGAATAAATACTATATAGACAGTATTCATTTCTCTAGTTAAGTGTGACATGTACTCAACTTTTCAATTGAAATGACATAACTACACATGCCTCTATCCTTTAATCCATATCCCTTAATGTTAACAGCCAGGGAGTATAGATGAAAATTTACCTTCCAGTTCAATTCGGACTCATTAATAGTTTTCTTTTTCTGTTGATAAGCATTGTCCTGACAAGAGCAAAGACTGTTTGATACATACTATGATAATATACTAATACTAATATGAAGTACATATTTATATCAGCATAAAATGGTCAACTATCCCATATTAAAAGCATACTGTTGATCATTTAACAGAAGTGCATGGTGGTTTAAAAACAGTTTAAATATGGAATAAAACAACATACAGTGTATTACAAAGTGTGCAAAGGAGCATAAAAACATACATCATGCACAAGACAGCACAGTACCCACCGATTAATAATAGACACATGGTAATATGCTACAATCAACATGGAGCTAGGACAAATTATTAAAAAAGATAATACGAAAAGATGCAAGGAAAGAATTAGCAGAGAAGTGATCAAGACAACTGAACATTTGAAATCTTCAAATTATCACAAAACTTTCCTGCCTTTTTTGAAGTCTTCTCCACCTGAAGTATTACAGAGATACATCGACAGGCAAAAAACTCTTAAGAGAGCACATATCGGAGAAGGGCTCCGTTCGCTCAATTCAATTACCACAGCCCTATACACAATCCACAGGAGACAACGGTGCACCGGATGCTCATTTCAACTCCTCTTTCCCCAAATCCCCATAGAAATCTCCTTTGGTCGGACAATGCACTTTTTCCCATTTGAAAAAAAAGAAAGAAAATCAATATCTGGTTTCAATACATGTGGAAGCCGATCAATATCAGCCCTGGCTCTCTTTTTCTCTGCCACGCTCTTTCTCCAGTTTTCCCTCCATCTCTGGCAAATGGTAAATAGAAACAATAGTGTATGGTTATTGGGAGGTCAGGGTGCAGCCGGAGGAGAGAATAAGGCTGCTGATGAGAGTGCTTGAGCTGGAATCACAGGCATCAATGGCGTTAACCTCTCTGTGGAACAGCGTGGACAAAAGAGCTGGAGGGACTCGCACACACACACACACAGGAAAACACATGCACATTTAACCTGCACAGTAGAGAAAATGACATGTTTAGGCCTCTGTGTGATTTGGCTGTTTTGGGGGCTTGATGAAGACTCCATCAGCCTGTTAGGACTGAAGAACCCCTGCCACAGAGATGAGATGGAGATGGAGATAGTAGAATCAGTCACTATGACTGGGAAACAAGTTAGGGTACAACAATGCAGCATAACATATCTTAACATTTTGTATCTGGTGCGAAAGTTGCCAGTAGCTGGAACACAAGCATCCAGTTGAGCTCAATTCACCGACTTTGCCTTAGTTACGTATATATCTGCAAGGCACCATGGTCACTTTTAATTCTTAAAATCTGATATAGTGCGAATAAGTCAAAGATAAATAATCTGCAAAATACATAATCCTATGACATTGTTTGTTGGGGGTGGGGGGTGGGGGGGTCAAACTATGGTTCCTACATTTCCTTAGTCTTGCGATTCCAGACAATCGGAGATTACCAAAGTCTGGTGGGCACAAACAAACCTACGCCCCTCACATTTTGTCAAGGACATGCCTTACTGGAGATGTTGTTCTCCCTCCATTTTCCTCTGTAATTATTGTGGATTGATTCTGCAATGCAGACTTTTTTTTGTTTTTTTTAAGCTCTCTATAATTTTTTAACATCAGAAAAACTGTGGAGAATTCCAAAAATGTTCCAGTATTGCCCATAACGCAATGTGACTGCCAAAAGTTCGGTCAGAGATTTGGGTGTGGTATGCTAGTAGTGCCTAATGTAGCCTGGAGCTGCTAGCCTCAGGCAGAGATGAGGAGCAGGCTACACAGGTCTGGTAACTTTACTTCTTTCTCACTACACACCCTCAGATTTTTTTAAAATTTCAAACCTGTAGTTTTCAACTCCAACCAACACTGACTCAAGTGACATCACTTGAGGCAGTTTATCAGATTTCACACTGCTCCCTTTGGAGACACAAGAGGCTTTATACTACTTTTTTTTCACAAAGTACTCCCCAACACCTGGAAACACTAGTACATATATAGTGTCCTCAAGCAAAAAAGCCATTTTGACATTTGCTTTTTGCATGCAAACATAATTAGGAGCAAATTTCTTGTTGCAGACATAACAGTCTCTAAAGTCACATCAGACATGCACATCCGTTATATCCACACTGTCTCCAGACTGTCTCTGCCAGGCTGAGTAACATCAAAAATGCAAGGAAAGATAAATTCAAGCATGCAACATGAGGTTTATACAGGAAGAAAAATGTTTTGTTTTTATTTATTGATTAATTTATTTCCCATGACCATTGTAGCTACATGCCCACAATGAAACCAGACAGCTTCTTGTGACAGTGGGGGTCTTGATCAAACATTAAACAGTCGATATAGTCCAGACTGAAGGGTCATTCATGACAGTATGACAGTATGACAAAACAATCTCAAAAATCTTGCTCCAGGACAGATACTAAATGGACCTGTTGGTGAGATTTTCAAGCATGACCTTTAAATCTCAACTTTTAGCCAACATGGGCAAGAAGTTCTTAAAGTAAAAATGGATATCTGGACATCTTAAAAGCCTTGACAAGTGGGTAAACGCCACCTGGTTAGGAAGACTGTGTGATACGATTTAAAGCTCCAGGAGGCTTGTAAGGGGCCAAGTTCCCTTTAGATGTTACTTCTATGTGATGACTTTCATCACATTTCACTGTTTGCACCGCAGGACTGAAAACGAAAATATCAAGCATGTTTGACAAAGACAACCCAGAGGAGGTTAGAAACACAGACGACAATTAAAGTTGAGATGCCTGACCCTCTCACAGCCCCACAGCAAGGAGTGTGGAGGCTTCTTATTGACCCTGCTGACCTGCTGAATCTGAAATCTTACAGTGAACGATTGACCTTAACTGGTGGTCATCACAAATACCAACAACTTTCTTGAGTGCTTCTTCTGCAGATGGCAAAAAAGCCTTTACTTTATAGTAAGTGTTTCAGTAGCATATCTGTCTGGATGTAAAACCCGAGAGCGATGCAGTGAACAGACAGACAGGCTGTTCTAAATAGTCTTTTGAGAGCTGCAGGATGGGTGCCAGCCAGCCTGGGCATCATGTGGTCTCCCTCTCAGCCCAACAAGGACCCCTCTCATCCTGCCTGTTGTAGCAGTAAGAGGGGCAGGAGGGGGGGACACAGTGGGGGCCCTACGAAGATCTATGGGACCCTATGGTGCTGTTGTCTGAAGAAAAAGGAATTACAAACAAATTGCTGAGGGCCAGCACATAATTTCAAGACTCGTGGCAAGTTTATGACTTGCTAATGTTCCTAATTACATGGCCGTGAAAGACTTAATTAATTGAGGGGTGCATGGAGGACGGGGTGATGGTGGGTGAGGGGGAGTTAAGAAGAAGGGTACAGAGGAAAGAAGGAAAAGGGAAAAAAACTAGGTCCCAAAGTAAGAGAAAGAAAATAAGAGAGTGATGAGAAAGAAAGTGGTTGCCTGTGTTTGTTATCATGGTTCCAGTGCATTGGTTTTTACTGCCTGAGGAGAATTTAGTAGCTCTCACTATTGCCTGCAAAAGAAAATGTGAGTCTCCGGGAAACGCGACCATTACGATCAACCCCTTGCTGATACCTAATATGCCCCACGTTCCCCCCATGACTTTGCCAAAGTGTCTGTAATCATATTATTGTAAATGTTGGCGCAGTTAATTGCATGGAGAGGAAAATGGGCCACGCTTGGCGGGTTATGGGGAATTTTTTGAAAGTTTGTTTGCCCTCTGGAGTATTGGAGGCACTAATAATGGTGGATTGGAGGCGAGAGTGCGAGAAAGAGGAAGATGGAGAGAGAAAGGAAGCAGGAGGAGGGCAACACTTAACCGGGAGTGTTTCTTATCTCACCGCCGAGTCTGATATGATTTCAACAAATAAAGTAAAAGAATACAGTGCAGTTGATGTGGATGACTACTCTTGAGTGTTTTGAATTTGGCAGTAACTCACAAGCACTAGATGTATAGTGATGTGCATGAAATGAACAAGTTCTATGTCAACTTAAAGAATTACAATAATTTCACAATGTATTATGACAAGAAAAATAAACTCCATGAGATTGGTGAAATGAACATTGTTCAACAATATAGCACATTGAGATATCAAGAACATTTCTCTGACTTAATATTTTATTTTTAATATTTACTTACCACAAGAAGTCATTCTGAATCGTGTTAAAAGTTACAGCTAAGAGTTTCCTCTTAGCTACTTATAATAACAAGTAATGGGGAGAAATCTAAAGCTAATGGCCCCTTTACACTTTGCAATTTTAGGCTGTCTGAGAGGAGATTGTGAGCAAAATGTGGTCCAATTGTTGGTTGTCAGTCAAAAAAGATGGTTGTAGATTTCTCCTCCACTGTCAGTCGATTTGGACCAAAGACAGCCCAAGGCAAAAATTCTGATAGTGTCAGAAATTTAGCACCAAATTCTCACAATGTGACTGCTGCAGCAACCCACATCTACAAACCAACCAATCAGAATCCAACATGAAATGACACAGACTACAATTGCTGCCACAATGTTTTATAAATGTAGTTTGTGAATAAAGTTTACACATGCATACTCCTCAATATGTCCAGTTTGGATAGATGGAAGGTGTTGGAGGCAAAGCGAAAAGTTTGTGTGATTTTGATGTATTTTCAAAACATCAGAGCTGCAACTGGAACTCATGAATGAACTTACTACATTTACAATGATTGGATACACTCAGTGAATGTGAAATGAAATACAAATTAATATATAGGAGATGGAGGATCAAATTAAATAATGTAGAGATAGATGGATTGAAGAGTTTGTTGAATTCTGACAGACATATATTCCAAGTTAATCTGCACTGCAATCATGCGTCATGTCCAGTGTTACTATGTAATTTTGTTTGTTGGTGAGCTGATTGAATCCTCATGAACATGCCCATCATCAAGATAAGCTTTTAAATTTCTGTATATGTACCTTATTGTACATACTTTGCATAGTTTTTACATCATTATAAAATTTAAATCTTCTCTAATTGACATTTTTATATCAACAATAGATGAAATGTCTCTATAATGTGAAACATATTTCTCGTAGTGACAAACCCGCAGAGAATTATTACCTGACTCTGCAATTCCCATCAGTTTTATTAAGCTTTTTAGCATCTTTCAGCTCATTGTTTTGGTTTTGTAATAAGGCAACTGTTTTCAGGTAAAAAGCTTTGATAAAACAGCTGTACAATACCTGCCCAACACCAAACAGCAGACAAAGTTTGCAACTGGCTGGTGAACATAGTGGAGCATTTAGCAGCTAAAGAGTCTATGGGTATATTTCTCAGGAGTTGGTGGAGACCAAAACATAGCTAAAAGGAGAGTGAATATTGAACTTACAAAAACATAACCCCAAATGAATGTTGCTCTGTGTCTGCTGGATGTATAAATAGGACACTGTTTGCTTACATGGTTGTCATATCTTGATACAGTGATAGAATGTCAGATGTGCTTATGGCTTGTTCTTCTGCCCCCAAGTGGCAAAAAAATAAATACTGCTTGTTTAATAGTTCAATTCAATCAAATTCTGAAAAAGCCATTTTTCATTACCAAATAGACAGTCCCTGCAATGGTTCAGAAGTCTGTGGATTATAACTAGGGCTTTATTTCTGTTCAGTTTTTCAACTGGATTGAATTCCATTCAGAGGTAGAATAAACCTGGTGTCACAGCCAGACACCACTGAGGTTAAGGAAGTAAACGTGTTTTATTTTGTAATTTAGGTAAACTGGTCCTTCGAAATAATGAAAACTTGAAATGTAACCAATGTTTCTTGAGTGGATTCTTTATGTTTTTGTCAGTTTGAATAATTTGTTAGTTTATTCCAGTAATAAGTTAATTTTCCTTGATGCAGTTTGTACAGGGGGACATATGAGCCTATTACTGTATATGTCAAACATACTGTGTGATATCTTTAATGAAAGCCAGATGAAAGAGATATTGAATAGTGAGTAAAGCATTAATACAGTGCGCCTACATGCACACACACATAAGCGCACACATTCACTTGTACTCTCTCCCTCTCAGTCATGAAAAAATGGGCAGGCCAGGCAGTATCGAGGCAGGCCCGACCACTCTGGGCTCACCCAGGGAACATTAGTCATTTTCCAGCTCATTGCTGAGGCTCATTTAGCAAAGCCTCCTCCCGACCATCATCAATATCTCTCCTAAAGAGGCCTATGAGCTGGGAAGGACCAGGCTGCCCTAACCTGCTGTGGGTCACGCTTCACCATGCCTGTGCTGGATAGTGCCGGGAACTAATGAGAAATGACAAGAGGGTATTCAGAGTTCCTCTCTCATTTTTTAGAACCTGTTGCATCATTTTTCTTTACGTGTATGTATGTTGTCCAGGATGATAGAGGCAGTGGAAATTATTTTTGGAGTAGATGCTGAAAACATGTGGGTTCATTATGAAAGTTAGTCAAATGAAATATTGAGGATACAACATCTGTGTGACCACAGAACATAACACAACCTTCCCTCAAGTGCCTTCTTACCTAGTTTCTCAACTTTGGTGTTGGGACCCTATTGTGATCACTCAATGTGTTGCAATGCAATTTTGAAATTTTGAACAATATGCATTTTAGTTTGCTCTGCTCAAGCAATGCTCTGAAAGAAATCTGAGCAAGCTTGACACAAACTGTCCCTGAGTTCACAAACCTCCTGGCAGAGCCTGAGATACACAACATTTAAAGAACATGAAGAGAAGTACATTTCCTAAGCAGGCTGTAGCAGCAAAGGCAGAACTCGCCTTGGAAATAGGAGTTGAAGTAAAGTTGAAGGCTACTGGAAAAACGAATGTGTGGAACATGAGTTGGGATTGTTTTCTATTCTTTCCAAGGTCAATAATGAAGTTTAGAGCTTGGTTTGTAAGTTGTAACCAATGATATTGTATACACATTAAAAAAGAACTACTTTTGTGTTGCCAGGTTGTGAACAGTCCATTTGGAATTCTAAATATTCTGAATGTTAGTAAATCACTAATTTTTAAATTAGTTTCCCAGTTCCTAAGCCATCATTGAAGGTTATTTATTATGAACTGAAATTTGGTAATTTGTAACTCATATTATCATTATAACCCATATTAACCTTCAATTAGACCACTGTAAATGTTGATAAATCGTTAGTAATTTTAGTATTTTTTTCAGAAGTTACATGGTCAAATGGTGCATTGGAGGGGTCTCCTGGATGAATCATGCAGGCAAGTGTAATGCTGAAAGAGGATTAACACCAGTCAGGGAGATTTTTCACAACCTGGCAAAAGATGTTCTTATTGATGGCTTAAATATATACATAACACACACATTTCCAGGACTATATTTATATTCTGGGGCTCTACTGGAATATCTTTGCATGATTTACAGTTAAAAACAATTTAACAAACAAAAAACTCCTTATTTATCTTATACTGGCCCTTTATGCAGCCCCTCAGTTCAGCTTTTGTCTGAAACAGGCCCCCTCCCAATGACCCCAGTCTGTTCTGATCCTCGACCAACTTCCACCAGCTTTAACAAACAACAGTAGTTGGATTTCACTTGTTTTTCTTGTCCTTTACTCAAAATGGAAACTTTTCAAATACGTCTGTACATGTTTGAGCCTGAATCCAATACAAAATATGCAAGTAGACAATGTGAAAAACCTTAGTGACAAAGGCTACCAAGGGATGGCCGTTTGTGGGCATGCTCAAATAATCTGATGTCATCATGAGGAGGAAATAGAGGTCACATCGCAAACAAAGCGTTCAGAGCAGGCTGAAGCATTTTTACATAACATTCACCTCATGTTTTGGACCATGTTTAACATAGACATCCGACATCATAACACTATAAAAATAACAGAAAATCACCAAAAGCATGTTATTTCCACTCAAACTAATCAGTTGTCACTGATAGCTTATAAATAAGGCTCAAAACAGCATTTGCAAATGATTAATATTAAGAAAGTCATTAGATACAACTTCTAAATCCTTTATATTGGGTGGCTTAGTAGAAAGTGGTGCTATTATTTCTTTTGCTGAACACACCTCATCCTGTCTACAGGCCATAAACTCAGCCTTCCCATATAACTGTATACCTGTGGTAATTTCTACAATGTAATTGCAGACATTACCACAGGTACATTGGTATCCTTTATCAGATTTGGTATAGGCTGAAAGCTTTCAAAAACAGTCTGTGATATATGGTCGTTTGCTTCTAATTGCCTCACACATTAAATTATATTAAATCTCATTCAGCTACAGCTTTACAGACAAGGCTAAAAGTTTGACTTTGAGGCTTTCCGAACTGTACGTTGTCTTCTTCTACTCCAGCCTGTTGTATTACCATGTACTTAAAACATCAGACAGTCATGTTTACCAGTAATAGGCCTGGATTAACACAATATTGTGCCCTAGGATGATCACACTTGAAGCATCCCCTCTTCCCACTTTACACATAAAAGAAATGAAATTTACTATAGGTATAAAGAGCATAGATTTACATGAAGTACAGGCTCAACACACATACTACAGAAAAATGTAAGACACAACCAAAAAACCTGACACCATACGTAGACATGGGCCTACAAATACCGTACTAGCCCTCACAGTGATGTTCAAATCTGAATGCAACTCACATCCCGATGCAAAACGTCATGCTAATTATCATTATTTCCAACATAAACGGCCTGTATGAGGCCTACATTCAAACTATTACAAAGTATGTCTACAAAAATGATCACACTCATATACCAAATAAGGCAAGCCCGATAACATCTGTTGCAAGCAACCATTTGAACAGCTGAATGATCACAGAGTGCCAGGTGAGCTGATGTGACGGTATAAAGAATGGTACAATGAGACAACATAAAAAATAATGAATGCAAAAATCCAGGATTTAAAATGACCATATAGTCTGCTGATTAACCCTTCATTGTCTTGTCTTATTTTACTTGTTTTAGGGACTTAGTACAATGCATCAGCAGCTCCTTACCTTTTTCCTCCATTTTTCTCTTTTCACTCACTCACTTTCTTTATTTCTGAAAGCATGTTCTGAGCTGTCCGTGCGGCAAGAGGAACTGTAAACTGCAGTGAACAGAGTCCTCTGGCAGCAGCAAACACAACTAATTTTGGCTGCGTGGCTAAAATCAGTTTGAACCAAGTTGCTACTTTGGTGAAAATTGTTTCAAAAATTTAAACAAGGATCCTTATGTACCAAATGATGTACAATATTCCATCAGCTAAATGTAAAATTAAACCTGTTTTATTATGCCGTAATATCTGGGCTAATCAGGACGAGCAGCCACGCAAACTGTAGATGCTTTACAGCGAGACTGATGCTGCTCAGGATTCATTTTTAATCTGTTCTTATTTATTGCAGATATTCACTGGAGAGGGTGAGAAAAGAGAGAGGAGAGATGGGCAGAGCAAATGAGAAGGAAATGGGAAGAAGAGTGATTAGACCGCAGCTAAAGCCCTCAAGAGAAAAACAAAGAAATGCTGTTAAAGAAAGGTCCATTGTGAATAAAGCTTTGAACATTACAAGGAGCACACGTTTGTGTCATTCTCAGTGCATGTCATGCGCAATGAAGACGACCTTACTGATATTATGTTTGTGATGCACTGAATCATAGCCATTATGTTTTACACATGCTGCATCATGAGGTAACAACATGACATATGCCCAAAAGTATATGGACACCTGAACAAAGTATTTGTAGAGGAGAGGTTATTAAATAATGTAATCAAATGATTCAGTCGGAGGTACAATGCATCATATTTCTGAAAGACAAAGGAATACACATACCACCTAGTTATCTTTTCTTTGTCTAACAATTTGGCATTCAGCCAGTTCTTAAAGACTGTTACACTGGATCTCGTCTCATCATATTTCTTCATGATCATATATGCCAGAATGACAGCACACAGGTGTGGACCGAAGCAGCATCACAAAATAACATTTCTATTACATCGAATTAAAGAACAAAAAACACTGTCCTCTAAAGACTTGTCAAATCAACACATTAAAGAGACATAGAAATCCGTATAACTATAATTTGTCCTACCACTGGCTCAGACAACATAATACTGATAACCACTGTTTAAATCTCTCTCACATATTCAACTAATATCAGTAGTTCAATTTGGACTGTCACAGAGGCTGAGGTGGAGTGCTGTAAAAGACAAGTAGAAGACCATAGGTGGGATGACAGGAGGGCAAAAGGCATCATCCTGCTGTGATAAAATGCTGACTAGAGCAGTGTGTGATTGGCAGCATCACCTTAGTTTGACTGGTCCTCTGAGGTGGTTTTTTTTTTCATTTGTCCTCAAACAACCTGATTCCACCATCATAGTTTTCACCACCTCAGCATTTCCACAGTACTGACTATGCTTTGAGATGGGTTTGTCAAGGTTAACAAGGGTATAGTGAGGATGATGCTGCAGATAGCTGGTATTATGCACCAGTATTAAGTGTGTCTGTACAATTTTCATGTCAAAAATATTTGATCAATTTAGTAAGTGTCTCCAGATTAGGTATGTATATCCCTATCAGGGTTGAAAAACATCAGAAGCAGACTACCAATGTAGTAATCTGTCTGTACCTGATTATTTGACAGAGAATGACAGTATAAACCTACAGCACATGTATACATGCTATGAATATTTATCTTACAACACAATCACTATTGTAACATACTGGTGAGTTTGCTTCACCAGTACTGTATGTGCTGTGAAAAAGAATGGCCTTAGTCTCTATAATATATTGTAGTTTAAATGGACTTGTATTAGACTAGCAAGTAAAGGGTTAATCAAGGTAAAAATTGTTCCAACATGCAACTTGAACTCGAACCTGCCAATCAGCCTAAAGGGCTGATCACATCCCTTTGTCTATTGGAAGTATTATTACCTCTACAATGAACATGATGCTGAATACTGTGACAGTGGAAACCGCTTATAATGATCACGGTTACAGTGATCAACTGCTTATATGGATCAAAAAGTTTAGGACAGAATAATTCCTATGCAAATGCTGTTCACTTATAACAATCCAGTAGTCTGCTTACAGTGTTCTTTTTTGGGTCTTTTCATACATGTTTTTTTACCTTGCTCCCATGATACAAATATGATATGTACTTGGTGGTTGCAGCATCATTATCAGGCATTGCGGTGAACCTCCGCAGGGTTGTGTGGAGGTGCAGGGTGTGGGTGTATTTATTTGTAACTGCCGTGAAATAATCAGAAAATAACATTTTATTCCTCTCATTCACCGGCTTTCTCGCTACCACCACTCGCTCTCCTCATCCATTCTCTAGCTCACTCAACCACTACTTCTTTCTCTCTCACTCTCTATCTCTCTCTCAGCTCGCTTGGGTGCTCTCTCTCATCTTTTTTAAAATGCAGCAGCAAAACAAGCATTTGAAACAGCTGTACTGTATTTTGAATCAATCAATGAAATTCAGTAAATAGTGAAGCTGCCCATTTGATTACTTTATTTTCATGTAATAAACATACACATGTCAATGAGATGGCAATCTGCATGAGAATAAAAGAAAAAGAAAAAAAAAATCGGTTATAATAATCATGCACTTATAGTGATCAATTTGACCCGGACAGACGTGATCACTATAGGCGGTTTCCACCATATCAAACTGGGTGAATCTCAACCTACCAAATCATCAGAAATACAGGAGGAGTTAAAAATTCCATTATTATAAATTAAGTCTATGATACATCTTCATTCTAATTAACTAGACTTAATATATATATTATAATAAGTACAGATTTGTTGGTATTTTTGGTTCTGTGCTTCATGATGATCACTGAAGGTTAAAGGTCACCAGCTTTTTCACTTACCACATCAATGCTGCTTGTTCTTGTGTTGAGCACTATAAGTATCTAGTCTATAAGTTTCCATAATGTGGGTTGTGTAGCAGATTTCACCCAGTGTGATTGTGTGTTGTGTAGTAACATAAATGTTGTGTTTCTGATGGCTGGAGAGTGCCTCTAGCTGGAAAAAAGCATGGAAATGAAGTGGAAAATGCATATGATTACGCAAATACAATCTCCTTAGAACCTGTGTGTTTGTGTGTGTGTGTGTATGTGAAAAGCAGATAGAGTTAGAGGGAAGGACGCACTCTAAACACATGATTACATCTGCATTTCCACATCCAACATTTGTTTTCATTAAATTGCCATTCCGGCATATTTGCTTTCACATTCCTACATTTCACAGTATTTGCATCAAATTATGTGGTAAATGATGCACAAACATTTTACTAGACTTAACTTATATAGAGATGCAGCCTGTTCACTACTTACTACTGCTTCAGGCTTTTAACATATGATCACACTGGATTCCAGTTTCTATGAGGATGGATAATCTCATTTGTTCTTGAAAATATTATAAATTCATATTCAAACTGTCTTTAACAACTGGTAGTAAGATCATGTGTATATCTATTCTCTCTTAAATGGAACTTGAAGTAACAGCATTGTATACCACTCTGTCTCTTACATACATTTAATTTCCAGCTGGCTCTCTTGGGCAGTAGCGAGCTCATTCTAAAACACCATTCATGTCCCTATTTGGTTGCTTTAGTGAAAAACAAGTTAAAATCCCTGTTATTTTGATAAAAACCCCTAAGAATCTACTTGGACTCAAAAACATGATTGGACTCGTACAACGAATAAACAAAATTTCTCATCCCAAAGGCAATTTTGCACACAGGCAATTTCCTGTGCTCACGGGTGACCTGCACACATCTGTTTGTCTATTATGGTGGTGAATGGGGGAGGGTGGGGGGAGGCAGGTGGGGAGGGTTGGCCCTGGTATTTTTTTGATCATATCAACAACAACGGGGACACGGGGCATCCATCATGACCTAACCACCTCTTCTGCCTGCATGTACTTGAACGGCCCAACAAGTGGTAGCAATTTTCCATTTTCATTTGTTGAC
The DNA here is from genome assembly GCF_910596095.1 of Thunnus maccoyii. NCBI lineage: Eukaryota > Metazoa > Chordata > Actinopteri > Scombriformes > Scombridae > Thunnus > Thunnus maccoyii. Next base: position 2,494,113 of record NC_056538.1, on the reverse strand, counting down.
CACTTGACCATGTGCTTTCCCCGGCTCCGGCAGATGAGCTCTCATTCATGGTCGACTTCTGGTCTGTACACACCTGCGAGCCCTGCTCCGATGCACTGGCTGCTGACAACAGCCTCAGAAATGAACATATACTGTACTGTACCACAGAGAGGAGGAGAACAGCAATGAACCAGGGCTTACAGACATACAGTATGTTTTAAGTCAAACTAAAATTAAGATTCATTCTTTGCTAAGAAATCAGTACATACTGTATTCTTGGTGTTTGCTGTGACAGCACCCCTCATACTGGTGTTCTCCATTAGTTTATCACAACTAATTCAGTTTGCAGTAGTTTAATATCACAATAATTATTCAGTCTTCAACTAGGATTGACACTCACCACTGTAAAACTGTGTTGCAGATGTTTTCAAAGCCGAGACTCCAATGAAGGGATATGTATTAAAATAGTTTTTTTACCCTATACCAAGGGAATTGTAAGAAGTTCCTTTATAACCATCAATGCAGCACTGCAACTAAACTGGCATTGTACATTCTCATAGTTGTGTATGGTGCATTAACAGATAAGTAGTGTTCGCATGCTGGCTAAAAGCCAAATGTTCCCTCAACTACTGTACCCAGAATTTATGTTTATTCACTGAACTTACAGCAGTCCACTATATGACATTACTTGCACTCAGTAGTGTGATTTTACCATGAAAGTAGCTGTTAGGTAGCAGGCAGGCTGTTACTGTGTTTCCAGTGAGCTAGCTTTTAGTGTGAGGTGGTGGAGTGTGTTTCCAGAGTGTGAAAGGCCACACCCCACACTCTTATTAGGAAGCTACACACTCGCTCTAGGTCCAATGCAAATTAAGAGTGAAGTCATACCTTCATACATTTTCATATACAGTCCATGGGATGAACATTGCATTAAGGAACTACCAATGAATTAACAAATGTTTAAATAATAAAAATTAAAGTCTAGTGTTGGGAGTGGAAGCTAGTTAGCCTAGCTTTCACTTTCCGAGTGGATTGCAAACTTAATTGTTTTGAACACAGGAGGTACCCAAATGCAGGACACGGACAGGTTGGTGTGGTAAGAAAACAGTTTTTACAGGGGAAAAGGATCTGGACGAGGGGCTGATGGCAGGGAATGGGGATCCGGCAACAGCAGGGGTGACTGATAATAGAGGAGCATGTCTGGCGTGACTGGGAGAGAGTGAGGGGCAGCGTGGTATGAAGGGGTAGCTTGGAGGCTTGGAGGTTGCTGGCAGGCAGGCAGACAAGCAGGAAGACAGGCAGGCGGCTGATGATCCTGGGACACAGGTTGGCAGGTTGGAGCACAAAACATGAAGAAACTGGATCATTAAGAATATAAGCTTAGTTGGCTTTGAAGTGTAAGACAACAATCTAATGAGGTCTGAAGAGCCAGGGTATACTGCACGCTGATGACAGGTGTGCAGGATGACCAGAGGAACCAGGAACCAGGAGAACGAGGAAGGGAGACCACATCCATGCCAATACACGCACAAACAGAGAGAGAGACAGACAGGGGAGCACTGGGAACACAGGGAAGGGAAAACACTAGGAAACACTTGGAAATCTTCCGGGGAAACGGCCACAGCTGTAACATTTCGGTCCTCCCAAATTCTGAATGTTGTAAAGGGACAGACAGCTTAAGTTGTTGATTGTGGGCCTACATAACTTATGCCCAGTTTATAACCCAGTTTGTGCTTCATGTTTTGCATACATTCCAGTCTTGTGGTATCCATTGGTTTCTCTAAAAGATAATTCAGTGACGGTATTTGAAAAATTGAGAGGGTCATTTAAAAACCATGCTTGCTGTTATGGTAGTATTTTCAGAAAATCAAAGTCTCTTCTGACTATCCGATGACCCTAAGGAGTGTCCTACTCTCACGCTCTCAAACTGCCCAAACAAATTTCACGTTAAATGAGAGGAAGGGGAACCTCTCCTTGATGAAAATATAATGATATAGCTTTTGCAGACACATACTGATGTTAGTTTCTGCAAAAGTGTGGCTTTCATTAATACTTTTTAAATCAATACTTACATTCCATAAATCTGACAAAGTCACCCAAAAGTTGGAATGAATATTTTTTATTTTTATCATCACTAACTTTTAAGCCTTTTTTTCCCCTGGCAAAAATGGGCCAGAAAAAACAGACAACCCCAATATTATAGTCACTGAGAAAAACACTGTGAGAATAAAGTACGGCTTTAAAAGCATGTATTGAGACTGGGTCCTGAATTTTATTGTCTTGAAGCATGTTCCAGTCATAAGGAGCATCAAATATAAGGGCTAGTTTCCCTAGTTCAGCTATAAGAAAAGCAGATATAAGTTCCAGGAGTGTAAACAGTAGTTCCCAGTCTTTTCAGGGGTAATGAAATTGCGTAAGTATGGAGATGAGATGACAAGAAAACCTTTGTATTTTTGTGTGTAGCCGTTGCTGGGTTCCTTTTAGGTCTCAGAATATGACAGCATCCTGCTCACTCCTCTTTCTCTGCATCTTGGCCCTGCTCCCTGGAACCACTTGCTGCTTTCCCTCTCGGCCTCCTCCTCTGCTTCCTCCTCCTCTCTGTCTTCCTCTTGTTTTCCTTCCATTCATCCAGCATTTCCCCCTCTCCAGCGGCCCAGACAATGGGACCCTGGCTGCAGCCAGCCGCGGGGCCCCTCAAGCTGACTGAGTCTTTTCACAGCGAAGCCCAAGGGCTCCAGGGTAAATCCTACAACTTGGCATGCTAGCGTGCCAGCTAAAGGGATGCCAATGTCCGCCAGCATTGCTGCACTCTTCATTTGCAGCCTCCTCTCTTTGTTTTACAGTGTCTGTCTCTATGACTGTATGTTTCTATCTGCCACTTTGTCTCTCAGATTTCCTGGCTTTTCCATCTTCTCTAGTTTCTCTTTGTCTCTTTTTTGGCACACAGTGAAGAGCTGAATGTCTCTTCTTTACCAGGTGTTGCACATCCAGTTTTAAGAAGGTTTTATTCTCACAATGTTCCAGTTGTAAGGGCTGTTTTTACACCACCACAGTTTACACACAGTATTTTCTATTACTAATGCTACCACCTGTGGACCTGCATGGACCTTAAAAATACTTCTTTGTACATATTTTATATTTTTATGAAACCAGTGTTTCCTTATGGTAGTGTTTGAGGTTTAAACAAAGCAAAAAGACTAAAAGTCTGAAATTAAATTGCAACTCTGGTCAGTACTTTTAAGCATCTTATCATGCAGTGGTTGTGTTAACATCTTTAAACAATTTATATTTGATGTATTTTTTAGTTAATACTTCGCAGGAATATGATATGTTGAGATTTCACTTAAAGGAATAGATCAACATTTTGGAAAATACACCTATTGTTGTCTTTCCAAGTTGGAGATTTTCATATTATTCTCTAGTTTGTGAGTTGATAAAAGGCTGGAGCCAGGACATAGTTAGCCTAGCTTAGCATTAAGATGTGAAGCAGGCAGAAACAGTTAGCCTGGCTCTGTCCAGTTCAAAAGGAAAAATACACCTTGCAATACCTCTAAAGCTCCATAATTAACATATTGCCTCTTAACCAGAAAACTGAAAATGACGAGTGAAGTGCTGGAACTATTTCTTCATCAATAAAAATGCATCCAGAGTCCTGTGCTTTTGAGCAGCATTGGTGCAAGCCAATATCCACAGGAATTAAGTTCATTTTGGACGATTCCATACATCCAGTGCAAAGACTATATGTAAAGACGGACGTAGCAAGGTGTGACATCAGCTGCTGGTTTGCACTGGAGCCAGTTTGAAGCCCAGAGTTGCTGCTTATGGTCAGCACCATCTTTTCTGTTAGGAGCCTGGAGCTTTCAAATAAGGAGTGCAGGGTGTTGCCTTTCACATTCTGTAAACACGCCCTGCCACTTTGGATGCAGCGCACACTTGGGCTAATGCTGAATTTAGAGATTGAGACCATAATGATCACTGAAAAAAATTACTGACTTAAGATTTCCAGAAAGAAGTTGAGGGTTTTTGAATGGGAATCAGTTGGAGCCAGAGAGATTTTGGAGCCAGCATCTAGCGGCAGATGGTAGATTTCCACTTTAAGGTACTTCCGCATTGGCTTCTGCCTCCAGCCGTGGTGTTTGCTTCTTGCCAACTTTAAGTGGCACTACAGCAAGCAGTTTGTCTCAATTCAGAAAGAAAGTGTGTAGAGGTGAGCACATTTGGTATGAAGAGAAGAATACCTGTACAGTGGAAGAATACCAATACAACCTGGCATTGCCAAGAAATAGCTCCAACACATTACTCCTAAAACAACATACATCTTTACAACGTCATTTTTACATGCGTGACATACTGTATGCGTTACTGTTACAATGTCTTCACAAATCTAAAGAATAAATGCCTTTTTGCCCACCAGCAGTCTGAATTGAAGATGTCCAGTTGTTATTGACTTCTATGACCTGGATATCTTCACAGATATATGATTGGCAGTACATTTCCTACAAATTAGGGATGTGCAGGGAGCCCAGTCTTTCTATTTATATTTGTTGAGGCAGCAAAATTATTTATATTTGTAATGACTCAGAACCTCGGATATCAGGTAACAGGCGAGCGGACAGATAGATGAAGAAATGCTGGAAAGCTAGGCAAACACACTAGACAATCTGGCAAGGAGCATGTGAATGTGGACCAGTATATATAAGGAGTGACTGATGAGCCTAATATGATCCTGGTGAGGAGATGGGTGGGGAAACTCAGGTGAGGGGAATAAGTTGATTGCAGGGCAGATGGGTGTGGCAGGATCTGCAATGACAGGAGAGTTAGTGATCAGGCAGGTGAACAACATGAAAAATAGTCACTAAGACGGTGAACCCATGACAATATTTGTATTTGTATTTGAATAAAAGTGGAAATAGGTGTAAAAATATGTTTTTTGTTTTTATTACGCTTTTAATTTTAGGATATTAAAGTGTTAAATAAGTATTTATATATAAACTATCTTACGAAGGAGGTCTCCACACTGGGTCTCGAACTCAAGTCTCCCAGATCATAGATAACTGCACTGACTACTGAGCTAAAACCAAGTGCATCACAAATGTGCAGACAGACCTCTATTTATTTTTACACCAATAACACAGGGACAACTTAAAGGGAAGAACTTCAGAGGCGATTCTTGCTTTGCACTTTTCATTTACTGCCTATTTTTATTTTTTACAACCTAACTTTGTGGAAAGGAGAAGGGGAACAACAGGTTATGGAGAGTACCTTGGGAGTACTTCATGTGTTTCAGTAGCTCAGCTTTATCTTTGGGGAACACCCCCAACTTCGGGAGTGATGTCAAAATAAGGAAATGTGCGTCATGTAGCAGGTGGATGTGACTCCCCTCACTGAGACCTGCAGATAGACGTAACAGTGGAGCAGAGAAGAGAGACTGAGATAGCGATGTAAACGACCTGCACGCTGGTATTTAACGTTTGTTTTTTTTCTTCCAAAAAAATAATTTTTAAAATATTTGTATGAAACAAAATGTAACAATGAAGCAAATGTTCATAAAAAAAAACCCACTATTTGTGCTTTGCCGAATAACGTATTTGTATTCGGGCACACCCCTACTACAAATCATACTGTAATTACTAATGCAAATTAGTTGTATATTAACATGATTTTTTATTTTAATTATGACTATAACTATACCACTATTACTATTTCCACTGCTACTGTAGTGCTATGCTCTTTCACAGTTCACCCAATCATATGCTTTAAGAAGAAAGCATATGAACACACATAGACAGTATAAGTGCAGTAACACACACACACTGCACTGCCCTTTGCCTTATCAGTGAGCCAGAGGTCCAGTGAAGGAGAGGAGGGGGCAGGAGCAGGGGCTGCTGGACAGCTACATAAAAGGCCGCTGGCATGAAGAGTGATGGGCAGCGCCACTGTATCCGCTATTCGGCCTTCATTTGCTCCATCTGACCCCACCACCCCACCCTCACCCACCCTGCTGATTGCCCCCACTCCCCTTTCATTTATGCCTTTATGGAATCATTTGCATATGGCATTGGCTGTGCTGTTTCTTTCTTTCTTTTTTTTTATTGAGGTCATTTTTATCGCAGCTGCGTGGCAGCCGTGACAACAATAAATTCAGTTTACTCCTGGACAGGGATGACCTTTTTTCTCTCTCTAATCAAGCTGTTACAGGTTGAGTCCATACTCAGAGAACAGTCCTTTCTCTCCTGCTCACTGCCTTCTGTTCATTTGTGGTTATCAGCTGAATGAATGAGTGATTGCTGGGTTTGTGCACAAAGCTCTGGACCTGAGGAAGAATACCAATACAACTGTTTTTTTTGCCCACAGGTGGAGTGTCAGAAAGTCACACACACACCTGTATATAATGTAAATATGCTGTATATGAATGGATAGATGAATGGAGGTGATTGTCAGGGCTAGAAGTACCATTGAACTATGCAGATGTAACATTTTGGGCCTTGGAATGGTCAAATTCATTAAGAAAAAGCTCGTTTACATGGATTTTTTTTTCTTATTCTCCCTTGGGATGAATATGTTTTGAGTTTTGGCACTACAGTTCTCATCATGCTTTGGGTGATGGGAAGGTGGGGGAGTTCATTGGACATTGGAAACAGCAATTTGACTTAAAAAAATCTCTACTAAAGGTCTACTTACTAGCTTTTTGGGCACTTTAAATCTCAGAGCAAGGTGTGGTTGAAAGCACTAGGGGGGGAAAAAAACTGTAAGTACACTTAAGTTAAATTTTGTCAAAGAAGGTGTAATGTTGCCATAGAGCCAGGAATAAATGAATTAGCTCTGGGCTAAACCTGAGCCTTGTTTTAGCCTTTTTTGGCCAGTAGTTGGATCTTATTATATTAGCATTGAAACATTAGCCACATTATTCACCTTGGGCTGCTATGGGGTACTTTTCACTATATTCAGACACTTTATAGTCTAAATCAGTAATTGAAAATTTGATTGAGTGATTGTTAGTTACTGCCTTATGTGTGAAACGCCATGGTGCATCAACTTCTGTCAGGTCCTGTTTGCCCTGTAACCATGGACGGACCACAATCATTGGACTGTATCTTTTTTGCATAATTTCCAAAAAGATTTATGGACATTCTTTCCCTCAATGCACGTTGGAAGGAACCAGGTTGGCCATTCTACAGTTTGGTTTTAATCCAATACCAAGTAGTATCTGCACCAGAATCACCAACCCTGATGCTCTTCATTATTACAACTAGTTAGTGTACTGTGATGAAGGGGAAAACAATGTGTCACTATTTGAATGGATCATTAAAAGGCTTCTTCTAACACATTTTTGTTATTTCAAATGATTTTCCAACATCAAGTATTCCGAAATACTGTGTACTAAAAAACTACTATCACCTGAAAAACTAAGTCATGCTGATTCCAACAGTAAGCGTATGATATCTATGTGTTCCAGTTCCAGTTCTAACTTACAGTATGTCTGTAAATTAAGGATGTGGTTTATAACTCAAAATATCAGACATGAGACACCAGTGTTGAAACACCAGCCCTGAATTAACATGACCATATTAATATATAACAGTTGTTTCTGAACTCCTATATTTCCTCATTCAAACTCCATCATCATCTGACACAGTTTGGATCCTCCACCCCTGACTTTTTCACTTCGAGCGCTTCCATACTTTCACTGATCACTACATCTGCAGTCTGCACCTGCAGCCCTCTGTGCCTCTGTGCCCCACCACCCACCCCGCCTCCCTTACTGCGACCTGATCTGAGACAGCTGCTGCAGAGGATTAAGTCTGGTTTTTAAACAAACACAGCTCCGGAGAGCTCGGCGGGGGCCCAGGGGCAGGGGTCCAGTTCCGAGGCCCAGGGAGAGCGAGCCATCCCTGGGGAGAGGTAGAGAGAAGGGCCCCTGTGTAATCTGATGAGCCCCTGAAGCTCCTCATCAGGGCTGCAGTGAGAAGAGCTGTTTTGACTTCACGTCCATATGAATTCCACATACAGACGGCAGTACAGTACAGTTTATCAGGCGAGTTCCAGTTGCATAGCTGGAGTGAGGCAGTAATTTTGGATGGTAATGGCCTTTCAGCCCTTGACAAGGAAAGGACTGATCACAGCTTCATTTCAGATAAAGGTGAAGTGTCTTTCTCCTCTACCTTTTGCTACCTTTTGTCATCCTCTTTCTCTCTGCATTCGGCCCCGCGTCACTTCAGACAGGGGTCATCTCAGCAGATTAACTCAGAAAACGAGATCCAAACGAAACATGCCGCAGGGAACATCTATCACTCGCAGATGCAATCATGCTAAATGTGTCTGTTTGCATCCCCCTTTTTTTTCGGGTCGGGGGAAGAAGGGGGCGGAGGGGGGGGGGGGGGGGGGGTATCCATCTCTCTTGTAGTTGACAGTCCCCATTAAAACACCAAGCGTGCTGAGGACTGAGCCAGTGAGACGGCTGCAACTTGTTCCTTGCACTGTTGTGACAGCGAATGCAAATAGCCCGACTTTCCCCCCGGAGAGAGACGGAGAGTGGCAGGCGGGAAAAATGCAGAAGAAGAGGAGAGTTAAAAAAAAGGAAAAAATAAAAAGAAAAGGGAATGAATAGAAGCAGCTAGTGGCAAAGCAAAATAAAGAATAAAAAAAAACTCCACTCCTCCCTCTTTTGGAACCTTTTAATGACTTCTCCTTCCTCGGCTCTGCCATCAAAATATTATATCAATAATTGCTGGCGAAAAATTAAACAAGTAAAACAATGAGACGGCCCCGGGGGCTGCCTTCCCCCTCCAAATTAGTCTGTGCATTTTAGAAGAAGGTCACTTCCTCCTCCTCCTCTCCCACCCCCCTCTCCACCCCTTCTCTCTCCCCCTCCTCCCACTTCCATCGGATCAGTGACACGTTCTCCGGCGTGATAGCGCTGACCTGAGTTTGAATTTAGAGTGTTCATTAATAGGATATTATGCCATATGCTCACTGCACTGTCTTATTGTAATGTCTGCCACTGGTTTAAGAATTTGTAATTAGTGCTGATATAATGAGGGCTAATGCTAACTGTGGTGCAGGAAAAGTACGCTGTAGGAGTGGTCACCTGCTGACCCACTGGACCTGCATACTGGGAAAAGACTTGCTCTTGCTCTGGGGCCCTGTTCAACAAGCATTATAGAGTAGAAAATTTGTCCTAACTAGCCTAAATTCCCAGAGTAATGTACATTTGGTCCTACTTTTAGGCTTGGTAGTAAAATCACTTTATCAACTGTCTTAACTGAGGGAGTTACTTCCATCATTGCAGATATTTAGGAGAGCTTCAGAGGAGTCCTAACCTTTAAGGCCTCAGTATGCTTCTAACAAAGTGCTTGCTGGATCATCTAAAAGCAACTGAAATGCCCATTTCAACAGAGGAATCAGAGAGCTACATACAGCAGTTTTTGGACCTTTCAATCACACCCACAGTGATTGATGGAGGTGGAAGTAAAAGTAGCAACACCACAATTAATAAAACACTCTATTATAAGTAAAAGTCCTGCATTTAAAATCATACTTAAGTAAAGGTAGTAGTAAGGTCAGCCAAATGTTCTTGTGTGTCAAAAGTAAGAGTACTCATCATGTCAAATGTCTCCATTTAAAGTGTTGGGTTTATTAGGGCTTCAACTAACGATTATTTTCGATATTGATTAATTTGCTAAATTTGCCGATCAATTAGTCATTTGGTCAGTAAAATATCAGAGGATATTAAAAATGGCAATCATATTTTCTGAGCAGAAGGTGACACATTCAAATTACTTGTTTTGCCCTACCAACAGTACAAAAGTTAAAAATATTCAGTTTACTATCATGAGAATAAGAAACAGACAATTTTCACATTTGCCATAGTTGGCAATTCTATTTTTTTATCATACTAATTTAATATTAATATAGATTAATTTACATGTACATAAGCATCCCATAAGCATTTTGATGTAGTCAAGGTTGAGCTTATTTTTATATTTCACCCAACAACACTGATACCTGTTTTACATATAAAACATTGAGCTGTAAAAATAGCTAGTCACTGTAGCTATGAAATAAATGTGGAGTTGAGTAGTGGGGTCAAAGAATCAAATATGTCTATAGCAATAGTCATGTAAAGTAGTTCCTCAAAGTTTGTACTTATGTACAGTACTAAGTAAATGTACTTACATTCCACCAGTGGTGATTGGCCAGGTGTGGGGAATTCTCTAAGTAGGCAGAAACTTTGTCGCAGGCTGTTGGGAAGTATGCATTTATCCATCATGTCAAGACTACAAAAACACACAAAAGACAGAATTCCTGTCTCGGAGAAAGATCAGGGAGACATTGGGATGCAGCCAGGACCATGACAGCAGGCCTGTTCAGCTTTGTTGCTGGATGACCCTGTGTTGTTTGTTTGTTTTATGGTTGGAGCCTTCTGCATCAGGACCATTGCTGTGCTGATGCAGTGGTGTCATTGACAATAAGGAGTCATTTCCTCACCTCTATTTGCATCTGCATCTTGTTTTTGGTAATAGTTATGTACAAACAACTAAGCAAATAGCATATTCATAAATATTCTGACATTAAATTTACATATTAACTCCATCATCATATAGTTTAACTTTAAGTACAATTTCTAGGATGCAGACACCTGAGAAACATGAGCTCTGCTTATTCACTGGTGACGCCGGCCACTAACACACTTTTGCGGCAGTGTTTGTAAGGCAGTGATGTCCTAATGTACAGGGATGCCATGCTCCTAACACTCTGTGGTGGTGTTTTTCTCACACGCTACTGCCACGTCCCACCGGCACTAATTTTCATTCATAATGATCTTCATGGGCGGCATTGAAGGATGAGGGTTTGAGCCGCTTTTTCCTTGGCGCTGTCCCAGCACTTTCAGCCCTGATGTGCTGTCATAATTATGCTGTCCGTGCTAAATGCCTATTGTGTAGATGTGCAGCGCAGCTGCCAACAAAAGCAGAAAATGGAGGGATTTTTCCATCACCAGGCAGTAAATAATTGCATACAATGTGGGTTATGCTAAAAATCTATCCCCATAGAAGACATAATTCTGGAGGCAAAGTATGGAATAAGACAATGACACATGAAGTCATGTGTTGGCAGCTGCAAACACAGTCACACACACACACAGATTAGGACTGTAGGGGCATTAAGGGGATTCACATTTATAAAGAACTGCTTGGTTTAGAGGAGGAGAATAGCTGCTACTTCTGTTTAGGCACTTAGATTCATCATTTTCAGCTGTATGGAATAAAATTGTTCTATTCCTGAACCAACGATTAAACAAACATTGAATAGTCCCATTTACCACGTGTACTTCATGTGTCATCATGAAGTCACCTAACAAAGGGGAAGCACCAAATAAAGAGCTGAATCATACAAACAGACAAGACGCATGACACATTGACTACATTTACATGTACCTTAATATTCCACTATAAATCTGAATATGACAATATTCCGAATTTTACATGGGTTATGTAAACTGGATATTCCGAATCTAGCATTTTCCGATTAGGATATATGGGATATGCTGATATTGTTCGGGTTTTAGGAGAATTCTTTGGACATGTATAGGGTGCATTCAGAATATGCATCTCAATTGGGGTTGTTACCCCACGGCCTTTTGCCTGTTAATGGTCAGCTCTGTGCATTGTAGTCGCCAAGTGCTTGCTCATGGGGGAATTGTTGGGTCTCTGTAAATTAAAGAGTACAGGTTAGATCTGCTCTATGTGAAAAGTGCCCTGAGATGACTTTTGTTGTGATTTGGCGCCATATAAATAAAAATTGATTGACTGATTGATTAAATAAACCAACTAGCCAACAGTTTGCAAGGCTGGGATAAAGATGCATGACGGGCTGGTAGTGTAACGCACCCTTGCGCAGGCAAAATGACATATGCTGGAGCAGGAAGGCAGACAGAGGAGAGGAATGAGAGGAGAATGGAGGGCTGTTCAGGACGGGCTGGAAAAACAGAGCACGCCTTCTCCACAACGGGGACAGAGGGGATTGGTTATTATCCTGACATGCAGCCATGGACTGATGCTGCTGACTTGGTGTGATGCACCAAAAACACTCCGTAGTGTAGTAAACATCATGGGACAACCTAGGTACTGGATGTGCCTGTAAGTATACATTTATGATATCAGTCATATCAATATCACATATAAATATCAGGCAATAGCTCACTAATGTTTTATTTCACTGATGGCGGAGATCTTGTGATTCCCATTCCCACTGGAGCAGAGGGAAACCCTGAAGACTCTCTGCATGTAAAAGGGAGTATTAGTGGAATATTCATTTTCATAAGCCATGTAAACAGCTCAGCAGGAATATTGTCTTTTTCGGAATAAGGGCAAAAACCGGAATATATTGTGTATGTAAAGGTAGTCAGTGATACCTGCACACCAAATAGAAGTCTTTTGTTTGATCATAAGGAGACCCCACGGAGACCTGACACTGGTCAAAATGTTAAAAGAAAAAATATCACACCCATATAGTCACATCCATATCCTTACTTCCTTACAATCCCCAAATTTCCAGAAACAATACTGAGGACACGACCTTTACTGCCCTGATTGTTGGAATATTTTTTGTTTTTTTAAATTTTATTTATAGGCAAAAAGTACAGATTTTGGAGAACTGTATTGTTTCTTATGATGCAAGAAGCAGTTTATCTTAGTCCTGGTATATTTACATGAGCTCTTCTTTGTAGAACTGTAAGATTTTTGTTTTTTTTTAATTGGTGCAAAACAACAATTTAACAGAGATAACAGATGTGGAAAAGAGATAGAATACACAAAAAGGCAAAGAACACATGGTTAGAAGCAACAATGGCAGATTCTGTGCTCATCCAACCCCAGGTGGGTAAAAGTCTGGGAGGAAAGCAGTTTGCAAAGGGAAAAAGAGGTGGTCTGCACACTGTATATTGCAGGCTGTATATTGTTGCAAGGTCAACAATGAACTTTCACCCTCAATAAGAGTTTAAATGTTTTAATCTTCTAAATGAAAAACCTTAATCAAACACTATTCAGTGTGTTTTCCATTTCCATTTTTTTCGTGACACTTAGCACGACTTTGAAACTAGTGTACTTCAGTTGGAAGTATCCCATCAGGGCTGCATCATGTTGAAATCACTATTAAAAAATAAAGATGTTTTATGGTGTGACAACACTGTGGTTAAGGTCTGCTTAGGTTTAGGCACAAAAACCACTTGGTTGGGGTTAGGAAAAGATCATTTTTGGGTTAAAATGATCACTTGAGAAATGGTTGTAAATGGGAAGCGGTCTCCTGCAGTAAAGTCCACTAAGTCCACTTTTTGCAAGTTAGGATCTATCCATCTACCCAACCCATCACTTCCAAAGATGGAAATCTGTCACCTTATATAGACGTGATCTGAACTGCGCCGCGTGACAGGCTTTTTGAATGTCATGCTGAGGGTCACGGAAAAAATGAAAATTTGTGTCCATGTACACAAATCTATACTGTAGATTGAATTTAGTGACTATATCATAAACTGCCACGATACTGGGCTGGATATTCAGTGTCCTGCAAACTGCACACTAGAGAGGATGAATTCTTAACTGAATTAAAAGTATTTAAGGGGAAGAAACAGAAAAGACATAAGAGGGGGGACAATCCAGGGACAGATTTATCACTGCAGAGAAAACAAATATGTATACGGTTTGCATAAACTGGTCATTGTCCAACTCAGGTCAAACCTGTTCATTTTGTACATAAAGCTGGACATGATATGCGTGCAATATTACATGTTAAACAGTAACAGTTCTCATGTCTCACATTCTCTGTAAAGGTGAGCTTTTTAGAAAAGTTCCTGGGCATAAGAGCAGAGCACGGTGGAATAAATTCTGCTGCTCTCCTGCACATGACATTGCACATAAATATTCAATAAATTAGCTGCGGCCGTTTTATAGATTGATCAGTCATCTCTGGCACACTGTGACAGGCAATGCTGGGGCTGAAATATTAATGCTGACAAATTAGGGATTTCTGAGTAAATGATGTCACATTGCAGGGCTTCACTCAAATTGACTCCCTGGCATGAGGGCACATTTGCCAGCTCGGTAATATACTCGCCTCCCCCTGTTTCCCCTTCCCTTCCCTCCTCTTGTCTCTAGCCCTCCATCTCCTCCCTCTTACTCCTGCCTCAAAATGACATTCATTATTTTATCGTTAAGCAGGAGTCATTCTTTTCCTGCAGCCCAGGAACCAAGAGAAAAGAAGAGAGGAGAAAATGAACCACCAAAAGGCCAAATCGCGGCTCGGCCAGGTTTCGCAGAAGCAATTGGAGCTCTTCTCTTTGTGACCCGGGGCCCCTGTTGAAAATGGCAGTGTGTTGCACTGTGCAAGGAGGAATGTGACAGACTCTCTGGGGAAATACTGCTGTATGTATAGAGGCTGAGCCTGCTGGGTCAGGATTGTCTGTCAGAGTCTCTGGGAGGATTTCGACCAGCTCCAATCACAGACAGTCGGAATCACGCTTCAGCTCTTTCACAGATACGTCAGGGTGGCTCACTGCGCTTGTAAATACAATTAGACTATATTCTTCTGGATTCAGGGGTCATGCTCAAAAATACATGATAAGTTAATATTTGTACTGAGAATTATTTGAGATTTTTTTGGGGTCTCAAAATTAGGACCAAAATGTCAAAATTGTAAGAATTAAGATATATTCAGAATTCTTCAGAATAAAAAGACACTGTTTATGTGGACATATTTCTGTTTCATACAAAAACAACCCTAAAAAGTATGTTTACATTAACAGCAAATTTGTATGACATACCCAATATGCATTGAGCTCGGTGGTTCAATGATTAATAAGATAAGAAAGGTTCAAAGATCAATTTATTTTTACATAAAATCATGGGAATCACAGTATTCCAGCACTAAACAATCAAAAACCATTACAGAACATAAATTATAAATGTTCAATAACTAACATGATAGATAAAAACAACTGAAAAATATATTTTGCAAGTGACAAAAAACTTAAGTTTGTAAAGGACCCAATTAAACAATAGCATAAACAGCTAAAATCAAAATTATGGTTATTTTTCTTACTTTTCTTTAATCTTTGGTATTCTGTTGTAAAATACTGGCATCACTCTTGGGTTCAATTGCTCACAACTCATCTGAAACCTTTGATAAGTCACAAGTTGACATGCTTTGCTTTACAGGATCACAACCCAACCAGGTTAAGAACCACTGATCTAGACTACATATCTATATTCTGTTACTGGTCATTTTACTGTATGCCTGATGATATTCAATGGTTTTCTTTCAACAAACCTCATCTGCAGACACAAACTAACAATGAACTGATCTACTAACAAGTATTGTGTGTGTATCAAAGCCTGATGTATCTTATTCTTCTGTGTCATAGAGCTCCATTGTTGTCCAAAAACTATTAAAAACACATCAGTGAGCCACACTGTTACACTGGGTGACATGTTCCTTCATTACTATGAACAGACACACATTAGTTAATTTGGACTCAATTCCACACACACCGTCCTGCTGCCAGTTTAGTCGGTTTCACTCACTATAAAAAAAAAACACCTTGGTTGATAAACAGAGTGATAAAAAGACAGCATTCCACTGGTCACAATTGTGACCATGTTTTTTGGGGGGTTTTTTGTCCCTGGAAGCTCTAAAAATATTGTTGTTGACTTTGGGCAAGAAATTCAACACTTAAATAAAAAAAACAATAGATTGTCTTGATTAAAATGTATCAATGTCATGTGATAGTGTGAAAGGTCACATGACCAGTTTACTTCCTGCTTGCACTTTAGTTTTACCTACTTCTTTCTTTAAACTAAAGAAGTAGGTAAAACACCTTAATTAACAGAGAGAACTATCATATTTTCTATATAAACTTAGCACACTTAGCATATTGATGCTGCCAATCAGGTGCCAATCAGGCACCTGTGAGCATGGGCCCTGCTACAGTGGTCAGTAGGTGTCTGCTCCAAGAATCGGCATGCCACGTTTGACTGATCTGGATAGGGCCCATGCGATAGGGCAACTTCAAGCTGGTGTTCTGCAAAACCAAGTTGCGGCATTATTTGGAGTGAGCCCTAGTACCATCTCCAAAGTGAAGGCCAAGTTCCATATAATGGGGGAAGTCAGAGACAGGCCGCGAAGTGGGCATCCCAAGAAGATGACACCCCAAGAAGACCAATGCCTCTTGGGTGCGTTTACACCTGTATTTAGAGCTGTCCACTTGTGATTGGATCACCCAAAGCGGATGTTAATACCAGGTGTAAACAGGGCCTATGTAGCCGACCAATCAGGATGCGCCTACCAATTCCATGTGTCTCACACAGTATATAAGCAGTGCCTCACTGCCACTCCCATACATAAACCACTTCAGCAGACAGCATAGGAGTGGCAGTCCGCTCTCTACTGAACTTTATGGGGACAGTAGGCGGAGTCCACTGAATGGTTGCCCTGCCGTGACATGTTATCAGACTACCTCACTGAGTCTGACCAGCTACAGGTTAGTCGCCACAGCCCTCCTACTACTTTATAATCCCAGCTGCTTAAGTGAAGCAGTAGTGGCCCAACCCTGCCCAGTTGACATAAACATGAACTGGCTGAATCCATGGCCTAACCTTGCATGGATCACAGGTCAAACAACATACTCCATTCCCCAAGTCATCTTGGATCATGGGAGAATGCGGGCATATAATTGCCCCTGGGGGGGAGAGGGGTGGGTGGGAGGGGGTGGGACATATTTCATACAATGAGTCTCCACCCTTTTCACAAGTCCTGAGTTGCACCTGCAAGCACAGTCCTTGTCATTACCCGCCTGCCTGTAAGCTTGGGAGATGCACACACAAAGCCAACTAGCTAGGCGCTTCTTGCCTGGCTTTACTGGCCACTCCCTCTCCATAGCACACAAACTGTGCACAAGAGGTGAGGTTTTGCCTCCTTGGCATCCACATAGGGTGGAGGACAAAATGCCTCTAGCTGAATAGTTTGCTACCTAAATGAACTCTGTATGTTCTTAGGAACAAAGGAAGGGTTCGGTATGAGAGTATCACCACTGCGGTCACCACGAAGCAGCAAACAACTGCAGTGAACTGACAGAGCACACAATTCACTCACTCTCTTAGCTAAGGTCAGCGCAAGCAGGAAAGCTGTCTTGAATGACAACGCCTGAGAAAGGAGCGCTCCAGAGGCTCATAGTGATCACTCACTAGGGCCTCAAGCACCAATGGCAGTTCCCACTGGCGGGTGGAAACACGCATCACTGGCCATTGTCTCCTAACCCCCTGTCAGAAATGCTTCACAAGGGGTGGGCAAAGGCAGGTCTGTCGCCAAAGCCCTCATGACAGGAGGAAACAGCTGCTGCACACACTTTAACAGTGGCATGAGACAAATCTTTTCCACCAGATAATGTAGAAAGGAGAGAGCCTCTGCCACTGCATAGATCAGGGGGTCCAGTCTCCTTTCCTCGCACCAGTATTGGAATCCCAACCACTTAGCCTTGTAGCAAGCAATGGTGGATACCGCTCTTGCTGCTTGGATGTTCTGCACCACCTGTGCAGACAGTCCAGCCAACATCAGCCTGGGCCTCTCAGAAGCCAAGACTGGAGAGGTTGGCCCAACATGATCAGGATGTCTATCGAGCCCACCTCCTGGGACAGAGCCTCTCATACTTGGGGAATGGATCAGGGCTGGGCCACCAACGTCTGGGTCATCTCTGTGTACCATGGTGCTGTACGGCAGTCTGGGGCTATCAGGAAACAGTCGTTCTTGTCTCACCCTCTCCAGCAGGGGGGGATGAGACGAAGAGGAGGAAAGGTGTAAAGCAGCCTCCATGGCCATGGCATATGTGTAAATGCGTCCACCCCTGGATTGTCTTGTGGTGGCAGGGAGAACCAGAGCACCTAATGCACGTGATCTGGTCAGTGCTGAGCTTTTTAGAGCTAGCACTGCCTGCAGCTGAACGACGCCACCCACCGTCTGCTTCCCTAACTGAGGAAAGAGAGGCAGGAGCTTCAGCTGAGTGAGTGCTTTCTGCATTACACAGCCTCTGCGAGCAGCTGGATGAAGTAGGCTGGGCCGCTATCATCACAGTGTCACAGAGGCCCGGAGAGGTGGAAGAGGGGAGGGTTGAGGACTTAGCTCTTTGTTGAAAAATGTAATTCGTTTTTATTAAAACATTTTCAACACACAGTGAGGGACTGCCTTATATACTGTGTGAGAGACACGGAATTGGTAGGAGCATCGTGATTGGCCGACTACATTCATGCAAATTTCAGTGGGCGATTCCGCTCTTCACTAGAGTCCAGTGGAGAGTGGAGCCTGTGTGAGATAGAACTTGGAGAGTCTCTCCCACAGTGACCAGCCGAAAAAGGAGATGCCTTGAGGAAAACAAACCTCCACGACACCACAAAAAACAGAAAACATCTCTTCAAAATATGCAAAATAAAGACAGGGTTTTTAAAAAATCAAAATGACAGGCTGAGACCAAGATTCCAGATTTCCTTACCTATGGCCCAACTGCAGCAGACAGCATAAAGCAAACTAAACCTGATCCAGTCAGTTTATTCCTGTTGATGTAACCTCCTACTCTGAGGGAGTTCACTGTTGAGATGTCTTAACACCTATTCAATGCAAACCAAAGGGAGGATACTTGATCTAAACAAGGATAAGTTTCTGACTTTCTATGGGGTTCTTCTCACATCTGGCTACAGTTCTGTGCTGCGGCAGCACATGTTTTGGTCATATGACCCTGATGTCTACAATGAAGTCATCTCAGATGCAAAGAGAAGGAATCACTTTGATGAGATAATGGCCTCAATCCATCTGGTGGATAACTCAGAGGCCACAAACAACCCTTTCTACAAAGTACAGCCCATCTTCAGTGCACTGAATGGATCTTACAAAATGATGCCATACCCAAAATGTTTATCGGTTGACAAAAGCATGACATCTTATTATTGCAGGCATGGTTGCAAGCAATTCATCATGGGCAAACCAATTCAGTTTGGGTATAAATTGTGGAGCCTTGCATCACCCTGGAGCCCTATTGTGGAGTGCACACACATCTCTCTGAAACTGGCCTAGGACAGAGCCCAAGTGTAGTATTGGTGTAGCCAAACCAGCGTAAGTTCCTCCAGGGTGTAACTTTTTACATGACAACTTTTTCACCTCAGTTGGCCTCCTTCATGAACTGACAAAATGAGGTTATGGATGTCTTAACACTCTGAGACAGTGCCGCCTACATGACGTCCCTTCCACAGATGTGAAGAATTTCCAAAAAATGCCTCATAGAAACTTTGAGGTCCTTACACAGGATGGAAAGGTACTGGTATAGTGGAAGGATAACACTGTTGTAATCATGACAACCAGTGCTGCTGAGAAATATTCTGAGGTGCCTGTAAACAGGTGGAACAAAGAGAAAGAGTCCACAGAGTTCCACAGCCCATGTGTATCCTCACATACAACAAAACATGGGGGGTGTGCATCTGCTTGATCTTCAGGTGTCAAGACGCAGGGCTACAAAGAAGTGGTGGAGGCCAATCTTTTCTTGGTTGCTTCACAGTGCGGTGGTGAATAGCTGGTTGTTCTTTAGAGATGTTGTTGGTAGTGAATATGACCACCTGGCCTTTCAGCAATCTGTGTCCCTGGGTCTCCTAAAAAGATACTTGGCCATGGCAGAAGATCTTCAATTGCAACAACTGTCACTCTATGGCAACTGCCATTCTGCAACGGGTGATGGAAAACTTCACTGGCCTGTGAACACAGGGAACCATTTCCACAGATGCAGATGATGTAACAAGTGCACTGTATATGCATGAGAGAAGTGTGATGCACCTCTCCACATTGAGTGCTTCAAGTGCTTTCATGGAGAGTGAAGTCTATCTAATGAGCTGTGGTCTACTGTTTACTCAACTTTGTTTAACTTGTTTTATGAGACTGTGAAATAAGTACATCGTTGTCACTGATAGTACCCTACAGTATGCACTGCCCTAGTACTTAATAGCCTAAACTAGTACCTAGTTTGCGTGAACTTGCTGGATGATATACCTGACTCAGCTTCTGGCAATGATGTTAGTCACTGTTAGGTCAATCTAACTCACTTACTTGTCTAAGTTGATGTTTTGTAAATGACTAGGCACTTTTTTATTTTAAAAGGAAAACACTGTTAAATGTTAACCTATTGACAATACAATGGAATGTATGGGGCAGGAGGCCATTTTCAGACAAAATAACCCTGTCTACTATGGAAAGTTCTAATATTTTTTAAGCTATGACTTGTCCAACAGATGGATTAAATGAAAACATGGCTCACTTATATACTGTTAAAATGTAACATTATTGATAATGCAAAATTAATATCCTCCTGTTATAAAATGTTCAGAGATTATATCATATTTTGGATTCTACATGGTGTATGGTTTCAACGTCCTGGCTTCTGTTTGTCATAAATGAATGAGCGTACCTCAGATGAGTTTGCCAACAGCAGTTTTTGTATTATTGTAAGTTCAAACATTGTGTTACATGAACAATAGCAATAAGGTTATTGAGTAAATTCTAACTATATCTCACTCTTATATGTTGTTACTGTTATTTTAGGATTTTAAATGTGTAAATAGGTCTAATTGAAGAATTTGTATGAATTCTGACTATGCTGTTTCCCACCGGTCACTATTCTGACTGAGTGTAAAACCTAATATTTCACTAACCTAACCAACATAAAATCAAAAAGGGCACAGAAGTGTTAGGTGTTAGGGTGTTAGGGAAGTCTAAGGAGTAAAATGCATGTACTCAAATTGCAAGGAAAAATTTGGGATTAAATGGGTTAATTAAATATGAATTTATTTTGCATCAGGTTCTAAATTTGAACCAATTAGTATGTTTCCTAACTGGACTCAGAATATCTGTGTGCTTTCTGATGGCAGAGAAAAAATCCTTGTAGGCAAAATACCACTGGCTACATCATTATATATGATCACATAATTATTTTTGCCCAAAGAATGTCCCTATACTTCACTGAGGGAATGTTACGTGTTATAACGCTGCTGAGTAAGACATACGTCCCTCTTTCACATTTACTTATGCATGGCTTCTACAATTTACCCTTGTGGTTTTCCAGACGACAGAGAAAGGCCCTGCTCAGCAATAAGCCTCAGCTCATCTGCTGCTAGTCAGCCTGTAATGAATGAGGCCTACGTCTTAGATCAATACTATCTCTGACGAATCACCAGCAGGCCGGACAGCCACAGATGAGCTGCTGACTGCTTTCTGTGTGTATGTGTGTGTAGATACTGGGGCAACTCATTTATAGTACACTTCATGTATGTGAAGGCTGGTCCTTGTTTGATCACTACTGTGGGTTTTGTCAGCACTCCATGTAAACCTGGATCGGATGTTCTCATGTTATATGGGTGTTCACTAATCAGAAAAATGGACGGAAGTTTTGACTGACAGATTGTGGAAACAGTGGAAACACAATGGCTGGAGCATAAATACAGCATACAAAAAACACTAAGAAGGCTGGTGCTAAATCAGAGTCCTTCACAGGTCCGATTTTCAAGACCTGCCCCTGCAACATGCAATACTGTGCCCGCCCCACCACCTGCAAATATGTCCAAGTTCCACAACCCAACCCTACACAAAATCCACGGCTGACCCGAAACCGCATATCCCATAATAATTATCTGCAGTGGAAACATCTCATAGTGATCACATTATGGTGATCAACTGTGTATTTGACTCAAAAAGTGTGGGATGGAATCATTTCAAGCACTGTTTTAATTCGGTTAGGCAGCAGCACAATTAAAGTGATCATTTTGGGCCATTGCATATGTGAAATTAAGAAAATATATTTTAAGATGAAGGTAATTTACAATTTAAATTAATATTTTTTGCTTATTCTCATAATATTGAGCAGCACATCTCCACTGTTAATATACCTGTTAGTAAAGCACCTGATTGAAGCAGCTCTCATATTCCAGGTGGCCAGTCCTAGTGCCAGAGGAAAGTAACTGGCTGGGCATTTGGTTTTTATGGGCAGGCCATTTTTACATTTTTTCTGACATTTCTTTGACTTAATGATTAATCAATTAATCATGATCAGCAGATTAATTGATAAAGAAAATAATAGTAGCAGCCCTAAAATGAAGCTTCAAGTAGGCTCTACAATCTTTTTATATGCATTATTTAAATTGGGGGGCTCATACAGCAGTAAGCTTTCAATGATAGCTATACTTGCCAATCACCAGAGTGTAATCAATAGGCATTACAGGAACTAACGTGAACAAATAAAGCAACAAATAGTCCAGCATCACCTGATAATCACACAGAACAGGCAGACCAAATAGCAGCATTAAACCATACATAGAGATGAGCAGGCACCAAACGACAAGCAGTGGCTAACAAACCAGTGACGCAGTGAACAGTGGCAAAAGACGCCATTAAGTTTTCATCCAAAATATGCACAATAATGTAGCTTAAGTAGCTTACTTTGACATCTTCAATGAAAATATCTCCCGATAACGTTAGTCCCATAATTGAGAGTTCAATCTCTGTGTCACTCTGGTGCCCTGATGTAAGTTTTATCATATGGGACACCTCCCACGATATCCAGGAACTTACTTCAACAAGTGATGGACAGTTTTCAACAATTCTATAGCTGGGAACAAATAATACTTGTGTTGTTTTGTAAGTAGGTCAATGCACGGAATTACTGAATTTGACTAAAGAAGGCATGATTTCTCAGGCGAGCCAATTAGAATCAAGTACATTTACAATTATAATAGATTAGATTCAACTTTAGGCATGTGCATAGATGGACCTCAAAGGGGGCTTTAGCAACTGTCCATTTGGCCTCCTAGAGAGAAAGTGCCCCTTTTCTAGGATGTTTTTTTAAATAAATAAATACATTCCTGCTACGTCCAGTGTGACACAACAATATACTCAGTACCAGTATCTGGTTTCTGAGTGTAGCTGACACAGAATTTATATTAGTATGTGTAAGTGTTAATAGTTAACCGCAAGGTGAAGTGACCGTAGTTGATGGAACTCAGGAGTGTGGAACTAAAGTTCGAGGGGATTGTCATTGCACATCCCATGCAAAGCAAGTACACTTTGCTCAGCTTGTTTCTCTGATAACTTAAGATCCAGACATTCAGAAGGTTTTTACTGGGAGCTGAAATATCCACAGAGGTCTCCTCCTCTCCAGAACAAATGGACATGGTGATTAAAACAGGTAAAAACACTGAAAAAAAAAAAAGCAGTTTCATGTTAAATGTGGCTTTAAACTGGATAAAAAGTCAATTTATGAAAGCCTCTGGTGAACAACCACAATGCTGATACATGAGCAAAGGAGATATAACATTATTGACTGCTGACCAAATGAAACAGACCATTACCTTTAATTAACTAAAATTACAGATTTCTCTGAGTTTGAACATAGTTTGAGACATTTGGGATAATGTAAGTACACAACTCAACAAAATATATAACATAGGTCTAGTTGTTTTTAGACATTTTAATGTGGAAAAGTTACTTATTATAGCTTTAAGAAATACAACTAAACTAAGAACATTTTCCTCCTCCTGTAACAAGCAGCCAATGAGATGCATTCCATGTTGGCTAACTTAATCTGAGTTTCTAGTGTCAAATTGATCTGCATTAACTATAGTCAGCAGTGATCTTGTCATTTTGTTTGTGTTGTTAATGTCAGACATTAAAGTAACACCTAATGTACGATATGTACAGTAAGCATACATATTTACTTTCTTCATATTTTATGTGTTATGGTTGCTCAACAGGTAAATATGTGCATAAGTACAGTGAATGCAGCTACAATTACATGAATGTTGAATGTTAACTGTATACTAAATGTCATTATATATTTAGGCAAATAGTTAAGTTCAAGCACTTTTTTCAGTATATTTCAGTATTTTTGGAGGGAAGGGATGAAAGAATGTTAACTGTTAAAATCTTTTATAAACTTGTGTCTAATATAGCTTATCTAAAGCTTATGTGTTGCTTTTTAGAATTGTGGCTTATAAATGCATGATGTCTTCCATGCCTCAGTATTATATGATATGATATGTGAACTATATTAAACTAATTTGTTGGCACATAGTAATAGCATCTTAGCCATACAATATCTGCAACACACAGAAATTGATGACAAGTGCACGCACTTACACACAGAGAGGGATCTGTGTAGCCTTGCAGTCAAAGCGTGTGTCACATACAGTACACACAGCACACTGACACTTGCAATGCTAAAAATGAGAAAATACAGTATATACATGAAATGATAAGTGACAAATGGTCCAGTCCAAACTGATTTGTGGTTCGATTCAGGTTTACAACAAAGTTTTAGTGACATCCAGTATCAGACAGACGTAAGCTGTATAAAGGTTGAATATTCAAAGCAAAATAATACATAAAGGGGAGAGTGATTGAAAATGAAAACATCCACCGTTCATTCAACAAATAAGTGCTCATCAACACATACTAGTACATATACACGAATGTCTGTTGTTCATCATTAGAGTCAAGTGCAGTGTTGTATCTAAATTTGAAAATACTTGTTGATCATAAACAGAAGGGGAGGTCATGTGTTTCCAATAATCAACAAAAAGCATTAACACTGCAAAAGTTAGGGCTATCATTTCCACTTGGACCAACCTGAATAACTATACACTCACAGTACTGTAAGGGTTAGAGTAGAATAGTGTGTTAAGATTTTCTGTGGTATTTGTATCTGGAGTGTGTCACCTGACCCGGTTCTGGGTTCTACAGATGACTTCTGCCTCAAAAATCTCAGGGGAAGGAAAAAAAGAAAAAGGAAACTGTCTGGGGTCTGTCTATCTGCCGTGTTGATGAATGGAAATGGAATACCCTCCCCTCTCGCCTCGATCCCTCAACACACACCTCTCTTGCTCTCCTCCCCCTTCTTAATGCAATCACTTGGCTATGCTGCCGTCTATCCTTTTTTTTTTTTTCTTCTTTTTTGATGCCGGCCCGTTTTTGTAAGCAAATTACTCCATCAGAACCCGGCGGCGCCTGTCTATCACGCTGAAGGAGGAGGTGGAATGTCGCTCAGACAGCTGACTGACAAGCAGGCACGCACAGGGGAAAAAACAAGATGAGGTGGTGGATGGACGGAGGGAAGGATGGAGATAGAACCGAGGGAGGAGAAGGAGAGGATAAGAAATAGAAGGACACATGATGTAGAGGGCAAGCGCAGGGGAGATAGGATACAGGTTGAAGTGAAGGGGGGAAAAAGTGGGTCTCCTTGTTTTTGTGGAGTGTCCCCTGGGTGTGGCAGTATCAAGTCAATCTGGGGGGCTAATTCGTGTCAGGGTTTGAATCCTATCTCCTTGAGAGGCGAGCAGAAGGTTGATAAAAATTGAAGTGGAATTGAAGTTGGATGCACAGGAGGATAGGGGGGCACAACAATGGGGTGGGGGATGGGAGGGTGAGCAGTCTGCTCCCCCCCCTGCTCTCCCCATTCACTCCCCATACCGCTGACCTTGCCCAAAGTGTCCCTGCCACTCATACTGTAACTTCCTTACGATTCTTAAGGGAAAATTCTGGTTTATTTCAACTTGGGTCTTCATTTTGTAGTTTTGCACATCTTTTCTATTAGTCCTGATAACATTGGGTCTCATTTACTAATGTCTGCGTAGAAATGTTCTTACTTTGCGTACAAAATAAGTGCACACGCAAAATAACCATCGGATTCATGATTTGTGAGCACCGGCCAATTTTGTTCTTACCACCATGCGTATGTTAGTGAATCAGAATCATTTTAAATTGACAGGCGTGTGCCTGCTATCAGTAATTAGCATACTACCACGCCCCCATTTCTCTATATAAGGAAAGCTCTGTTGGAGCGGTGCAGCTTTGGAGAGAGCTGTCACTCATTGCAAAGAGGGCCATGATGGTAAAAATGTAGAGAAACTTTACTGCTAGTGAAATGCAAACAATAGTTTCAAAAGGCAGATGTGGCTGGTAAACATGTCATTTGGAGCCTGATTGTGAATCCTGTATACAGCCTGCATACCTGTTGCACCACTATATCATAGTACATCCATAACAAAATGAAAAGTTGGTAAATGTGTAGATCTGTGGAATTGATCTGAATAAATCTCTACTGCTGTGCCAGGTGTGCATCATGTTATGTCTCTGTCCACAAGAGGCCATGATGTAGTGAAAGCAGAGCGTCCCTCCCTGTACCACTACTGAACTGTCAGGCTGTGAGGACACTGAACAGGCTGCTGGTTAACCAGCTGCATATATCACAGACACATCTGATGGAGGAAATTAATTGGTGTCACATTCCAATATGGAAATTCGCATATATAAGCTATTGTCATCTAAAAGTGGGGACAGGACAATTTTAATATATTCATAAAATCATTACATTTATGATGATGATTTATGGATTACAACATTTTAGCTATTAATTTCATAATTAGTAAATAAATTGTGTATTATTAGCAATTTCACACTTTTAAATGTTGTATATTTAGACCCAATCAATTTTTAAAATAACTTTGGTTCTAATATACCGTTTACATTGAATAAATATTGACTATATCATTTGGGATGTTTATGATTTGTGTGTACATATGGTCTAAGGCAGTTCTAAATTTGTTCGCAGAGTAAGAACAAATTCAGGTAAAAACATATTGATGAATCCCGGATTTGTACTTAAAACATTCATTCAGATTTCTGCATACACACTGTTTGTGAATGAAGCCTATTGAACCCGCTCAGTCTGACAACAAGAAACAAGAGTGATTAGACAAACGTTTCAGATTCAAGAGAATTCAAGATGACATGTAGATAGTACCTTCACAAGAGCTGGAAGAAAGAAGTAATATTGCAGATGGTCATTAAAAACCAAAAAGTAATACTCTGACCAACTTTATAACATTTTTGTTCTTCTATGTGAACACATGGATAACGCTCTTAAAATGATCAGTACCATAACATAATTATGAGGTATTTGGAGATAAGAAATGGTTTTCTCATTTTGTCTGCTCTCAAAGTCAAAAACTCTTCTCAGTCGCCCAGTCAAAGTCTTATTATGATTTAATACTGGACTTAACAAGAGGTGAGCCATAATATGAATAATGCAGCAGCTTGATATGAAGCGCATGACATTGAGGGGAGAAACAAAAGGGTTCTCGCAACCTGAATGGGGTCAAGGTACAGGCTCTGTTAATGACATCTCATTGGGTGGACGGTTTGGCAGGTCCATTTTGTCTTCCCACCTGACTTTTGCCATGCCAACTCAGAAAGCCATGTCATCAATATGTGTGCCGACACATGATCTGTGGCAGAGACGCGTTATACAACAGCTCGTACCTCGGTTCATACCTCGCCAATGCCTTAGGGCATTGTGCACCACTCAGATTTTACACCTCACAACTTCACTCAAAGTGAAATCAGGTTCAACACTCACCTTTTTTGTCAGTGGCCAATTAGATGACAATTGTCTGTGATGTTATGGTACCTTAAATTGACCATTGATAAACCAAAATGAGGGACAAGGTTTTATTCCCCTAAACCTTTCTTGATTATTGGGTTCCCACCCATATTTTTCTCCTAAGGAAAGTAATTCCTAAGGCCTTTTTGTTTTAAACTAAAATGGATAGATCACAAGGGGTCTTTGCTCACTAACTATGTCGGTTACATAAACGTATTCTACGCTTGGCCACTGTACAAAGTTACAAGAGAATATTTAAAAGGAATTTTGTAGGACTACATAAAAGTGCTTGTCAGATCATCTAACAGCAACTATGATTGCCTTAGTTGGGAAGAATGCATCATTATCCTCATTTTTCTGCTATTCATTTTTCTGTGTTGAGACTACAGTACAAAGACCTGCAAAAGATGCAGAGTTCTTGGGGGAGGTAGTTGGATGCAGGAGGCTATGATGGCAGGCTTTACACCGTGCCTCGGGGTGTGGCTATTCAGAACAGGTATAACCATTTTTGCCTTTAGACAGGGTCAGATAACACTTCGTACAACCTATGTCACATTTTGCCTCTGCAATGTGCTCGGCGCCCTTCCCAGCTCATACTGCTGATAGTCAGTAGAGAGCTTTATGATGAACCTGCATTTGCCAACAGGTATGTGTTTCCTAAAGACCAGCAATCCATGGCTTCATTCCAGATCTTGCTTCACAATCTTAACCCTACTTCCCTCTCTCCTTGCACTTCCTTCCTGAAGCCAATACCAGATTCCCCCTCCAAATCACCAAAAAATAGCAGAAAATTATGCACCTGAATTTGGAATCACACATGCAAAAAACCTGTGAATACGAATGATGGGAGTTTGGGGAGGGGAGGACAGGGCATTTTTTGGGAATTTATAAATATATTTTTTGTCTTGAAGAAAATATAGCAGCCATCCCTTGTGTCTCATTCATAGCCTGACCTGGATTTTACAAGAAACTTCTCTTGCAACCCAGTCTCACATCAAAATGTGTATCAGCTAATTTGGTCCACAGCGCAAAACATATTAGTTTCACAATAATGGCTCTAAAATTGTGAGATGCCTACATTTCGTTTGGCTTCTTCTTTTCTATTGGCCTGCATCCACATCACATGACAAGTTTCTGTCTGTGAAAACAAACAAAAATGGCTGACATTCCTTTTAAGATTTTTTCTGCTTGGATTCTATGGACGCTGCTATCGCTGAAACCACATACTTGCATGTTGTTTGACTCATTGTCTTTGCATTGTGTAGTTGTATGAGCTGTTATGTTATTCGTGTTATTTTATGTAACTGTTTGATGATGTTCTTTCAATAAAAAAACATAGATTTTAGAGCACCCCAGGGATGAATTAAGTCTTAAATCCAGAATTTGAAGCCTTTCAAAGTATATTACCATAGAAACTGTTCTAAAATCAGTTAGCCATTAATCTTCTGCAATTTTACTGAAAAAAAAAATTCTCGAGCTGAGCTGATACTAAAAGGTGACGTGAAAACACTGCAGACCACAGATTGGTCATTTATCTCATTCATGGGCTTTCTGTTTCAGAGAAAGCTTTCCACTACTCTCTCTCCTCGCTCCACTGCGCTGTCTCTTTCTTGTACGCACGCTCTTCAGCTACCATGCTTGAAACACACAGCATTCACACATGAGGAGAAAACAACACCAATTTGTCCTGTTGTTCTTTGTATTTACTGCTGCATGAGTTGGATGTATGAGGAGAAACCAAGAGCGTCTGTCTCCATAGTAAATCACCTGTTGAGTGTTTGACGGTTTTTTATTCGTGCTTTAGAAAGTAACCGCCATTAAATAATCAGAAAATAAGATTCTATTGTCATTTGTCATTCATGGGCTTTCTCTCTCAGAAAAAGTGATAGCAGCATCCATAGCAACCACCATAGCAACAATAGAAAGCCTGCAAGAATCTTCGTAATAACTAACAAACTAAATATCATATACATTCACTGAACAAAGATTATGAACATAAAATGCACGTTTCTCACTAGAAATGTTATCAAAACATATTTCAATGCTGAAACTATCTCATAATATAGGCAGCCATTTTGTTTGTTTGAGCAAACAGAAACTTGACAGTTATGTGACGTGGATGCAGGCCAATAGTAAAGAATAGGCCAAAAAAACATCTCACAATGAATTGAAGAATAAAGCTGTTATTGTGAAACCAATATGTTTTGCACTGTGGACCAATGTAGCTATTACACATTTTGATGTGAGACTGGGTTGTCTGTTGAGATGCTGCAGTGTTTATTGGAAGCTAGAGACCAAACAAAAATAAAGTAAAGAGGGATGAAGGTCGGTAGGGCGCTGGCCAGACAGACCCAAATTTTGACCTTTCGCAGCTCTCTAACATGGATCAAACTAATTAAACCCGTCTACCGCTTTCATACACCCAAATAGAAACCTCCCAGCCTCACATACACACTATGATTAGCACTGTCTCATTCCTGTTTCCAATACAGAGAGAACCACACACACTCCAAGCCTGACACCAAAGCTACACACCAATTTGGACCCGCGTGTCACCAGAATAGCATTTGTCACAATCCCTTTTTTTTTTCAAATTACGTAATGCTAATACTTCTGTAGTATTATGCTATTTCCTTTTCCATTCGTTTCGGTGCAGATGGGAATGTGTGTGAAAATATCAGACAGTCTCATGTTTTTCTTATTAATAAGGGCAGATTAAGAGATTTGCCATTCGACGCTCAAGCCCACAACTGTCAAAACAGCAGGCAGGAAAACCGAGTTCTTTTCTCCCCTCTGGAACAGCCCCCACTAAGAATACATGAATACAGATCTGTGTGAGTGGGCATATTTATCAGAGATAAATGTGCTTTTGGGGTGTGTGTGAGTGTGAGTGCATATTTGTATGCATTTTAGGATTAAAATGGATAAGAGTCTGTGTTATTGTGCATGTTACTCGTGCCGATTGAAGTCTTTTTTCCTGATTTGCCTCCAGTTTTTGTTGATATTTGGATATTTTGATCAACGTCACAGCATAACCCAGATCTACAAGGAAATCTCTTTGAAGAATACTGATCTGGATTTTTATTTTTTTTGGGGGGAGGTTCAGCTGGTAACAGCAGCTGTCTGGGCTCTGTCGATGCTAAGAATCACTAAGAACCACAACCCACTTGTGTCGCAGTGACCTCTGAACTTCTATGCGGTACAAATGCCTTCAGCTGCCAATGTCACGGCCGAGGCTGGCAGTGCTGGCTTTGTCCCGGATGTCATCCTCTCTCCACTGCCCATGGCACCCTACCACCCCCAACCCCCCCTTCACCACCACCACTACCCCAACAAAGCCAGACAAATGATTTCGATTTGTCCTCTGCAGTCCGGGGAAGAAGTTATCGATACAATCCGCCAAATGATGTCAAGGATTTGTCAGCAAAGCTTATGAATGACAAAAACAGCCCACCTCCTTCAACTCCCCTCCCTCCCCCCTCCTAACCTAAAAACACCTCTACTGCAGGCCAAGAAGATTGAAAGCCAGGACACTTTATTGATTTCTTCCCCCTGCATCCTCACCCTCACCTTCTTAAATAGAAGCTCAAGCTACAAAGGCCAGAGCAGCAGCTTTTGTGTGCTAAAATGTGGCTAAAAGCTTTCTGGAAGGTTGAGGGAAGGGATTGAATTGGATATTGCATCTAATGCTGCCTCCAGCAGATGGGCTTTACAGCCGACTGAAGGGAAGAAGCAGTGTTTGGCTGGCAAGCTGGCTGGCTGGTTGTTTGACTGGCTGGCTGACACCTCTGTATCCCCTCCTTCCTTTAGCTTGGGTTGTTTGTGAAAAAGATCAGTGGGATGGTGGGTAAATAGATCAACTTTGTGCTGCTGACAAAAGAGGGTGTTGGAAGGGTAGTGGGTTGAGGTGATGCCATTGAGAAGTGGTCTGACAGAAAGGTTCAATGCCAAAGATGGTATGTCTGGCTGTGAGTGGACGTGCTAAATAAGGGCTGATGATAATCTGACTGGCAGACGGTGCAGAAATGGAGAACAAATAAGGGGAGGAGGCGGGGAGCATGTGAATGCCAAAAGTGGACATGTAATGAGAGTGAGTGAAATGGAAAGCAATCCTGTAGTGCAAAAAAACCCCTCTCCGCAACACAAAGATGTGTAGAATTTTGTAGAACTTGACGCCTCAGTTTGCTTCATGCAAAGTACTTATTGGAATGTTCACCCTAACCCTTTTCAGTCGGAGTGTTGAGGAGGGGCTACATTCAACAATTTTTGTAAATTACGTTCTGACAATCATTCCCCCTTTACACAAGGATTGGGCAGGTGTGCTGAAGTGTGACAGTGGATCAGGTTTGAACTTTTTTAGACCTTATACAACTTTTTTTTTTACAAGTGAACACTGTTATTCCCATTTGTATGATTCATTGAGTAAAGACTACAAAGATATACAAAAGTCACTGAGGCAGTGGGATGTACAAAGCAGTCAACAAGACCTCATTCCTCATAGTTCGTTTAAAGCACACCAAAACCTTTAGGTCCTGGTCAGATGAGGAGCTTGCAGAGTCCTTCATGTGTCATCACAATTACGCAAATAATAGAAGTTAACAATAAGTCTAATTACACCACAGCTGAACAAAAAGCACAGTATGATTAAGAAAACAAAGTTAACCATCTTCTTAATCAAGAGTATCAAGAGTTATTAAAATTCATGACACAGCTTATTATATCACTATTTTTACTATGCTGCCAGAGAAAAACTGTAAATGAAAAAAACAACCTGACAGAGGTCTGTTTGTCTGAAAGCTCAGTAAGGTCAGTTTACTCATCATGTGTACTACTCAGCCCTGTGAAAACAGTTGTCCACAGTTGTCTTCTGTGGCTCTAGAGGAGCTTTGTCAAGTCTAAGAAAATAACCCTTATGATGTCATCAGGTTTATCTCAGCGTGGGCTGGGGATCATAAACGTATAATAGAAAGCCTGTGTTACAAACTAGGATGTGTGGAGTTATAACAGTACAGTGCATTTACCAGACAGACAGCCTCTAACAAAAAGATGCCTTATAGGAGGACTCACTGTTGTTGTAGCTTTACCCATACAAGAGGCTCAAATTGTACCTTTCTTTTTAAAATCTTTCTCATGTGAGTCCCCCAACTTTATGGAAGTGCAATACTGAATTGGTTCTGCTTCTGACAAAGACTACATAAATATAGACATAAATTATAACACCATGGTAGCATAATTATGCCATTGCTATTGATCAGTCCTCCATGAAAAAAATACTCTCAATGTATCTTTAAGACTAAAGGGTGGCCAGTATCCAAAATCTTGAAAATAAAGGGAGAAAATATGTATTAAAGCATACAAGCATGCCCTCGTTCACCAGCCCCCCACTTGGCCTCATCCTCTCTGCATCGCAGGAGAACACACAAGGACTCCCATCTCCTGAGGTAAGCTCTTTGGCAAACATAGTGCTGATTAAAACAAACAGGCCAGCAAGCCCTGCTGCTGGGGAGGACAGGGCAAACAGGACTGGTGCAGCAGGAGGCCCAGAGATGGCATGAACCAGACTGCAGCACAAAGGCCAGAGCAAAGACAAAGCTGTCTGTCAGATGTGATGTTTCTGGAGACGTGTTGGTGTTGATTTTTTATATATATATTTTATATATATATATATATATATATATATATATATATATATATATATATATATATATATATATATATATATATATTATATATATATATACATATATATACAGTGTTTTGTGGTTCTCATAGCACTGAATTTACAAGCAATATATTGTTCCAGAAACAATTACCTCTGTCAATACTTTTTTATTATGGAAAGCCTGCTAATTTTTTTATATGGGTTTTTTGTTTTTTTTACGTTGTGTACACCACAAACTAAGATAACCTTCATTATATTGGAGTGAAGACAGAAATCTTACACAAAGTTATCTAAAATCCTTGGGCAAACGAAATCAAAATTAACCTAAAGCACATGGAAAAATACATCACAGTAATGCCTGCACAGTTTTATTGAGATGTAATCTCTGGGAAATGTGGTGCAGAACCATCACACCAATGTGTACTTTTCACCAAATATAGGAAAAAAATATGTAGGGAAAAAAAATGAACTTTTTTTTTTTTAAATCCAGAAACTCTATTGAGATACTATTGAGACTGAGTGTCTGTTTTCACAAGAAATACCAGGCCAAGATGGACACACACTGGAATGCATTTTATCTTATCTAATGGTTCATATATGAAAATGGAAATAATTCATGTATGGAATAGAAACTCTTATGTTGCATTTTCAAAAACATGTTCTTCTTCTTGATTTATTTGATGGTTAATGAATGAAATCCAACATACTAGTCTTGGTGTAACTTGTGAGCGTGATATATAAATGTAGTACTTCATTCATTTGAACACAAACACAATGTAAATGACAAAACAATTTAGTCGTATTTAAACGTTATTTATGGAGACAGGGTTGTTCAACAGTATCACATGGTCAGCAAAAGTGAAGGATAACATTTTCATGCTTAATTTCTATGCCAACAATGAAGAGAAGTCCTAAAAGTGCTATGGATGAGTTCTAACAGCAACTGAGCTCACTTGTTAACAGATCTCCTCGACAAGAGGAGAGATGAAGATATGTTTTATGGTTGAAAGCTACAGTAAAAGCTAGTAAGAGGACCTTCATTTGGGATTAATTTGTAAAACTTGTGTTGCTATGTTGTTTGTTTCAACTCAACTTTTTACTATAAAATTAAAGCTATATAAATAAAAACATCAAATAAATGAAATACAATTTACACATCATGTCAAAAACAGATACAAATACTTCACTTGTGAGATTCGAGATTTTCTTTTTCATGATTAAAGATAAAGATGCGTAATAACCAGAGCCAAGCTTGTGCAGCAGTCAGTCCAATTCATGCATACACAGTAACAACATAATATTGATTTCACGGATTTTCTTAGAACTACTTTCTTATAATGCATGCATGCATTACTGAGTAAAAATGAATGAATTGAGAAAATATTTTGAAGCATAAAACCTCAAAAACCTAGAGTCACCAAGAAAATGATGTACACAGAAAACTATACATTTTAATAAAGTTAATAGAGTTCTGTCCACTGGACAGCTGAACATGTTTGCGTGCCAGAGGGATGAACCTGGTCTCCCTGGTGGGAAAAGAGGTTGAGTTCCTCTCTCGATGGCTGTCATTTCTCAGTGTACTCAATGGTTTTAGTGTCAGCTTAAAAGAGCCCAGAATCCTGCCAAGACTAAGTAACGGATCTTGAGGCATTTACGAAGCATGTGAAATCTTCCTACGTGTTCTCATTCTGCCCTAATTCAATTAGGCTCTTTTCCAAACAAGCCTGGGACTGCAGATTCTTTTCTCTCTTTTTTTTTCTGTGAAGAGGAGCATCAGACGGTTGCTGAGGTGTCAGGACTAAACTTTCACCTCATCACTTCGGCTCCTCCATATCCTCTCCGCACGCTAACACCCTGATAAGCATCAAATGCTGCAGTGGTCAGCCAGGATCCCATGACATCAGCCGTGCCAAACTGTTAACTGAGCAGTTCTGCAGCGCTCAGGAGGAACTGTTATTGGTTGTCTCTTATCCATGGTGATGATGTCATACTGACAGCCCTCAGGACTGGCACAAGGCCATAGGGGCTACACTGAACCTGAAGAACTACAAATACCTGTGTACCCCAGTGTGAATATACTTCGCAGAAAAGCAAAGCACATTAAAGAAGGACTCTAACGATTTTACACACAAAGATCAGTGTACTTGTCACCAGGTCTACTCAGCCTACAGATAACCCTGATGATGTTATCAGGGTTATCTCAGCTTGGGCCTGGAGATAACAAATTTATAACAGAAAGCCAGAAAGCCTGCTCTTCCAAACTGTTGGCCTTAAATTTGAAAGATGTGTTAGTCTTGGCTCAAAAAGGTGTGTTTTGATCAACAACATCATTTATAATCCTCACCTTCCAACAGTCAATGTGTTCTAATCAGCTAACATATCAGAAATGACCACAAGATGGAGGGATACAGAATACTTTACCTCCTAATGGTAGTTATTATTTGTGTTTTGAAACTAATACTGTAAAAATTATTACTCACGGTTAAAATCTGGGCAGCATTCAAAGCTACAAGTGTGTTAAAGCTGATTTAAAGTGTCTTGCTTTGGTTGGAGTGTTGGTGTGACCTGGAAGTGACTGACTTCTAACTGAAAGATTTGTGCCAAAATCATACCTGCAATGGCACATTGGCAACATTTGTGTTTACCAGCAGAGAATGAAAACAAGAGCTCATCTGAGCTCTTCCAATATTCCTTAATATGTATTAATATTAATTGGTGATGGAGCTTTTGGCTATATGTAAAAGCATATAGCCAAATGTTAGTGCCTGACATTAGTGCTGAGAAGGAGTACCTTTAGCGAGTGCATAATATGATTTTGAGTTGTTGTCTGGAATTTAAATGATGTTAAAATAAGAAAAATAAATATGTGTAATCCTGGTACAAGTGTGTAAAAACAGTCAGCATTTACAACACGAGGATGGGAAATGTAAAGAATTAGCAGTCTAATCATGCTCTTTCTTTACAGAGATTTGATGAGTCTGATGTAATGGCTATTAGCCTGAAATGGTCTTTGTCAAGTCAAGGACTGTACCCTGTGTGATAGTGAGTCTCAGCAGTAATCCCCACTGGGAGTGACATCCAGAGGAATAGCTACAGAATGCTGGAAGACCCTCTGACCTTAGCTGACACCTTCTGTTGACCTTGGTTTGACTTTAGCGTGAAGTCCCTGAGCTTTCTAACAGGAGCCCAGCTCCATAACACACATTCTCTTATCCATTTCTCACTTTCATCTCTCTCTGCTTTCCCCATTAAATAGCCTCCCCCTTCATATTTACAGAGGCTTACAAACGGGGCCAGGGCACATGGCTGCTGCTCCTCGGATACCCAATCTGTCTGCCACTTATCTGAGGGATTACTGCAGTGAGGGCCAGCTACCGCAGATTAGAGACAAAGGCCAAATTAAAACAGGGCCTATCAACAAACACCGGGACAAGATGACAGGGAGGTGATCCAATTACACTGATAACCCACAGATCCCCCGCGTGCTGCAGGAGACACTGGAACAAACAGAGGTAAACAGATATACACTCACACACAGAAGCACACGTCGATAGAGATGCATACACATGCATGTGGACACATTGGCAAATGCCAGTCAGTTGACAAACAGAGCTGCATTGCAATGCAGCTGTGGAAGATTACAACAGGTTTCTTGTTATCCATTGAAACACAGTGAACATTATTGTCACAGTAAACGCAGATGTAGCACCTGAGTAACATCCATAGGTTCCCAAAAAGGACGTTTTTTGGGTTGTCTGACAGTGATGGGCTGAGACACCTGTCAAACAAGGACCCCAAAATACACTTCTCTTAAAAAAACAATATCTTCTTAATGGAACAATGATTCTTGAAATTGCTACAAAGACACACATTAGAAGTTAACCTCTTCGGTCCCCTCCCCTTCCCTTCTCTCGGTTTGCCCAGGCACACCACTTCACTAAACATGGACATATTTGGTATCGCAAGATTCAGGAAGTCCTCATATTTGCAAAAATAGCAGTTTTCTTTTATTTCTAATGACGTTTACACAAGAGCAGCCTAAACACACACTGTCCAAAGTTGCAATTACCACTGTAAGTCTGGTCTTGCAGCATTTTGACGACGAAAGTTAGAAGATTACAAATACATAACACTCGACCTTACTAGTGGATGTTAGCATAGAGTTAACTGCTTCAGAAAAGGTATCTACTATTGTTTAGCAAAAAAATAACTCCTAAGAATATTGGTAGGCTGTGAGGCAATTTTGGCATAGTGCCATGAAGACAGAGCAGTTTTAGCGTAATTTTTATTGCTGCTCTGTCTTCATTTATCCTTAAGAATCAAGAACAAATATAAAGATAAATTCTATTCTAAAATGACCTATAGTCATCTAGTGGCTGAAACTGTTTGTTTCATGTTTCCAACTGTAAGTCCGGTCAATTTTTTTTAAAATCATAACTACGATTCGTAGTTAGTACCTTAACCCTGTGGTTATTATTGTTGCCATGACAACGAAGGTGGCCTAACTTTCAGGAAGTAGTAACTTTAACTTACACCATGTTTCTCTAACCTTCACAAAGTGATCATTTTAACCCAAACCATGATCTTTCCCTAAACCTAACCAAGTGGTTTTGTGCCTGAACCTAACCAGACCTTAACCACAGCATTGTCATGCCATGACACATAATAATTTTTTGACAGTGATTTGTAACAGTTTTGGAAAGCAGACAAATTATCTTGTCCTGCTGATTATTGCTGATGGAGGCGGAATATTAGAAAATGCTCCTATGTCCTATATCATTTCGGAGTCCACATGGTCAAATGATGTACTTGGTCAATTAATTTGGAGGATTTGTTGAGTAAAACATGCATTAGTATCATGAACTCGATAAATGTGTGTCTGCTGCATTTCCAGAGGGTTATCAGTGAGGAAATTAAAAGACAATATGAAAAATATGCAGGAAGTGTTAAGTTTTGAGACAGTCTAACAGACTAACAGCAATAAAAAAAAAACACGGAGTGTCAGTGTGTTAACTTGCTGATGGTGAATTTACCACAAGTCATCATAGTACAGGTAATTCTATCCCCTTCGATGTTTTTTTGATTTTTTTTTTTTTTTTTTTACACAATCTTAATTAGTATCAGACCTTCATTTCTTTGTATTTATTACACTAATGATATATGTATGTGAAGTAGTAATTTATAATAAGAATTTAAAAAACATCATGCTGCTTATATGGCAGTGATCTTGATTAACACTTAGTGAACATGAAGTTAGTCTCAACACTTAAATGTTATTAAAAAAAAAAAAAAGGATCCCTGTATTGATTATTCTTCCACTGCCTTTTAAGAATTTTTCATAGCTAGAACAATTCCAAAGTGCATTGAAAATACACTCCAAGGACCTTTTATTTGTCTGCAAAAGTTATTGTCTCAGGAATGTGGCTGCTTGTGATACAGCTCTCACTTTAAGACTTTCTTCTGAAAATGAGTTGGACCCTGGAGCCCTAACCACTGAAATAACATCCTCAGGAAAACAAAAAATAAATCAACCAGATGCATGAGTTCTGCTTTGATGGAATTCCAGTATTTAACTACACAATTTCAAGACTCTAGAGGATGCAGTTTGAGTTAGTGGATGTATGTTAACAAGATACTAAAAAACTGACACACAAACTAGCTACATCAGGTCACAGAAAGTGTTCATGGAGGCTAAAAGACAAATGTGATGGGATGAGGGAAAAATGGCTTGTAGGCTCCTTTAAATGCGACAAGATCAGCAATGATGACAGATAGAAAGGAAACTAAAAATAGCATAAAGTCAGATAATAGATAATACAGTGTCAAATAAGCAAATGACAGTAATTTATAACAAAGAGCTTCTTAAAAATGAAATAAATTGTCTTTGCGGATTTTTTCATCACTGGGCTGTAATGACAGTGTCATATCTTTGACTCAAGCTCTAATGGAAAAGCCACAATCCAGGAACTAACTAGGAAGTGAGTGACAAGGAAGTATGAGCTCACCGTGGCCTCAACATTGCCCTCAGCACTGACAGCAGACAGCCGCCAACCTCCAACTCTCCTTTCGGCCAATCGCGGGCTAGCTCATTACCGCTGCAGCCCCATTGTGTTAATTGAAGCCACGCTAACTCCACCGTTCCTCCTGCTCTATAAAAGCAGAAGACTCGTCACCCTCTCTGGCCGCTTCTCCCTCCAGCTACACAGGTAATTGAATTGTGGCAGGTCTCTCAGTAAGCTGGCTTGTTTTAATAACTTCACTAGATTTTGTTTAATAAGTGTGCCTTAAACGCTCTTTTCATCAGGGCAGGGAGGATGAGGAAGGTCAAATGTGATAATAGAAATGAGGAAAAGGGCCATTTTCCTGGCCCCGCTCTAGGGACAGATGTAATCACTGCAGCCTATCACCTTGCCTGTACAGTGTGAGGTTCAACTGTGGGCCATGGTGCCAGAGACTGTAGAGTGGAGGTAGACTAGCATTACAGAGGAAACAAAACATAAGCTCATGTTGATTCCACAAGCTTTCCTCATGTCTATGTCTATTATCATACCAGTTGTCACGTCCACAGTCTGCTGGGTAGATATCCAACTCTGATGCTCTCTAAACAAGCTGCTGCAGGGGACATCCAAGAGGAAAAACCATTAGAGAGACCTGGAGTTAAAGTTACAATGACACAAAACATTTGACCTTTTTGATTAATAGTCCATATTACAATGTATGTTCTTTAAAAGTGGTATTCCAACTATTTAGTCTTGCACTTCCATGAAGTTTGTTGAACTCACTAGACAGATTAAACAAGAGTCTACAGCCATGCTAGCGGCACTGTTACCCCTTTCAACAACACTGGTGACCATGAATGTCTGTGCATACTGATGTACCAATCCATTCAGTAGATATTGAGATGCTTTCACTGTAAAAGTGAAAACTTTGACCTGCTGATGACAGGGGGTGTCAAAATGCAATCACCAAATGCACCAGGTTTCATCCTTTGAATGTCTGGACCAAATTTCATGGCAATCCATCTCACATATCTGACATACTTGCTTTTTACCAACTTATGAAAACAATGGCTGCTAGCGTCATCATTCACATACTAGGGGAACTTTGTGAGTGACTGTGATCACAGTTAAAAAAAATGGAAAAAAAAGTTGACTGTCAATAGGAAACAGGAAACAAAAAATGTATGAAAATGACATTTTCCTTGTTTTTTAGTAATTACAACTCTTGTTTTCTTTTAGTTTACCAAAAAGCTACCCCAGCTGCAATTGTTTTGACTGGCTCTGTGCATCCAAAAGTTCAAATGTTCAAATGTCAGACTGGGGTCAGCTCTTATCAGTCTGGGCTGATGGTTTGGTTTCACTGATAGCTACGTGTTAGCTTCAGCAGCTTGGCCAGACTAAGTGTTACTGGAAGGCCAGACCAACTAGGCAGTGTCAATAGGTCAAAGGTCACACTGCTGAATAAACAAGAGATAAAGGAGCAAAAAAAGAAAAAGGGTGCCATGTTTCAAGTTGGCTCTAAACTTGAGGTGTCGAAAATGAGAGATACACTGCGAGATGGATGAAAGATTTAAAAGATTTTGAAAGAGAAAGCGTCATATCCTGAGCAGAGGGGGACAAATTTGGAGACCATTCAGACAGAGTGAGGGAGACAAATTTGCAGTGGGGGAGCCAGATATTGAAAAAGAGGGACAGACAAGCTGCAGACAGAGATGCATAGGGAATGTAAGTAAGCTGATCAGCAGTCAGCAGGGCCATGTGGGCAACACCGACAGCAGCAGCACTGTCACACAGACGCCTATTTGCATAATATTGTGTGTTGTCAGAGGAGTGACGGCTAGTGCAGGTAGTTATCTGTAGGAGCAGGGTGTACATGTTACCCTGTATGTGTGTGTGTGTGTGTGTGTCTGTTCCAACCGCCTCTTCCCGTCACCCCGCTGGACAGGTGGCATCCCCTAGCCCTGTGATTAGCATGTCAACGTCTTAAAATGTCGATGGGAGCGCCGCTGCAGGCATCTACATTCATATATAAATGTAAATTCAAACCCTCCCCCATCCTCCCACCTTCACACACCTGCACCGCGTTGCCTCTGACAGTTCGGGATTGATTTGGCCGCTTCCCATCCGCCGAGACAGCAGCGGAACAGGCACTGGGATCACCTCGGACACCGCCAAACAATCACAAGACGCTTCAAATCGTCAACAGAAACGGGGGAGCCGAGGGAGGAAATGACAGTCACAAAATGTCCCAATCAAGAAAACTTTGTATGAAAGCCATCCAGGAAACTTTTGACCCCTTATTTTTTCTTTCATATTCTAATGACACATCTCTGTGAATGAGTCCTCATCAGGACTCAGAGGGAAATGACAGGCCTCATCAGAATCTAGGAGTGACCACAATTCCCTGATTTGGGATTGGGTTTGGATTGTGAGGAAACACACTCCACACTGACGAAGCCATAGCTGATTTTTTTTTCTCCTTGGGGTAAAGAGATTTAAATTTCTTTATGAAGGGAGTGCAAGTTCACAACACAGGCCTTCAGCTTTGAATGTGTATTGCCAACAGAATAACGTTCGCCCCCTCAAACACTTCAAATCAGCCTAAAATCTATGTCCGATGGATATGAAGGACATTTACATGCTAAAAGTGCTACCAGAATATATTCAAGCACTCTGATTACAGTTAAAATACTTTGGGGTTTTTTTTTTGGTATTTTTGTTCCAACTTGAAAATGAAAGTGTATCATATTATAATACAAATACTACAGTGATAATGTTAACTTTCTTAAATCATTTAACATATACCAATTAATGACACTTAAAGAATCAGTTAATACTTATGACAAAAAACATAATTTATGCCATTCACCTTTACTGTATTGGGATGGAGACAGAAATCTCAAAGATAAATATCTTTAAACCTGAATATAATAAAATTAAAACTAGCTCATACCACTAGATATATGCAAGTTGACAGTGCGTCAACAATCAGTGAAAATGATAGCGTAGATGCTGCAAATAGTGCACATAGTGTATGTAATAGGGATGTGCAGAGAGCCGAGTATTTGTATCTGTATCTATATTTGTTTAGGCAGCAAAGTTATTTATATTTTTATTTGTATTTAAATAAAAGTGGAAATAAATAGGCATACAAATCTAGTTTTTGTTTTATTATGTTTTTAATTTTAGGATGTTAAAATAAGTATTTATGAATAAATTATCTTACAAAGGAGGTCCCCACATCGAGTCTCAAACTCAAGTCTTCGAGATCATAGATGACTATGCTGACTATTGAGCCAAACAGAGTGCATTGCCAACATGCAGGCAGACCTCTACTTATTTATACACCCATAACACAGAGACAACACAGCATGTAACATGTAGAGAAGAACTTCAAAGGTGATTCTTGCTTTGTACCTTTTCATTTATTGCCTATTTTTTACAACCTAACTTTGTAGAAAGGAGAAGGGGATTATGGGGTTATGGAGAGTCCCTTGGGAGCACTTTGCGTGTGTCAGTAGCTCAGCTTTATCTCAGGGGAACACCCCCAACTCCGAGAGTGATGTCCAAATTAGGAAATGTGCGTCATGTAGCAGGTGGATGTGACTCCCCTCTTTGAGACCTGCTGATAGACATAACAGTGGAGCAGAGAAGAGAGACTGAGATAGTGATGTAACTGACTGTGCTGGTATTTGACATGTTTTTCTTTTTCTTCCTGAAAACAAATCATTTAAAAAATATTTGTACAAAATAAATG
Source organism: Thunnus maccoyii (assembly GCF_910596095.1). Classification (NCBI taxonomy): domain Eukaryota; kingdom Metazoa; phylum Chordata; class Actinopteri; order Scombriformes; family Scombridae; genus Thunnus; species Thunnus maccoyii. The sequence goes on along the minus strand of NC_056538.1, from coordinate 2,451,211 downwards.
TTCATAAAAAACCCACTATATGTGCTTTGCCGAATAACGTATTTGTATTCAGGCACACCCCTAGTATATCGTACATGTCTAAGTAGTTCCAGGGTTCACTGTGGATCCATTTGTGATCGCCAGACCCTCCTGGACATTGGTTTGACTCACAAACCACTACTGAGCCTTAATTGCTACACAGCACAGGAGACACTGTGAGCGTAAGCAGAAACACGACAAGCGGGCCAGTCTGTATACTAGGCTTAGGACTAGCCCATTCAGACCAGCATTACCAGCTGTGTTTCCTTCTAACGTCCACTCACTAGAACATGAACTGGACCACCTAAGACTTCTACAGATGACACAGAGAAAGATCAGAGACTGCTGCATTTTCATTAGCACTGAAATATGGCTCCACAAACTCATTCCTGAGATGGCTATATGGCTGGGGGGGGCTAACTACTATGTATGTGGTCATAGTGGTCTACATCTCTCCCAGAGTAAACACCAAGGAGACACTGCGAGAGCTATAGAGCACCATGAACGATGCACAAATGGACAACCCTGACAGACTGTTTATCATTGCAGTAGACTTAAACAAGGCAAACATGAAAACCTCATTTTTACCAACATGTCGACTTCCCAACAAGAGGTGAGAACACCATACACTTGGTTTACACAAACATTTGCAGGGCTCACAAAGCCACTTTCTTCCTCTGTGTTGGTAACTCCGATCACTTATCAGTCAGGTTCATTTCATCTTAAATCACAGTGTTAAAATGAACAAGACACTGTCAAAAACAAATCAGAGTCTGGCCTGATGGTGCCACATCAGCATTACAGGACTGTTTTGAGAAAACTGAGAAATATTCAAGTCAGCTGCTACCTCAGAGGACAACATCAACATTGATGAATATACAGACTCTGTGACCAGCTACATTAGCAAGTGTGTGGAGGATGTCACCGCCACCAAGACAATCACTGTACACCCTAACCAGAAGCCCTGGCTCACAGCAGAGGTGCGTGTACTACTGAAAACCTGGGACACTGCCTTTAAGGTGGGTAATGAGGCGGAACTCAGGTGGGCCAGAGCCAATCTGTCTCGGGTGATCAGGGAAGCAAAACTCACCTACACACTGAAAATACAACAACACTTCAGTGACACAGGTGACGCCAAGCGTACTGTCTATGGCAGAGCATCCTCTCCATCACTGACCACAAACCAACCCTGCAGGTCAATGACAGCAATCGGATACTCCCTGATAGACTCAACCACTTCTATGCATGCTTCAAGGAGTTCAACAACGTTTCTCCAAGGAAAACTCCCCCAAAAATGACGAGCAGACCCTCTGCCTAGCCATAGCTGAGGTGAGCAGCACTCTTTCCAGTGTGAAGCCTCACAAAGCATTGGGTACTGACGACACTCCAGGCCATGTTCTCAGGGAATGCACAGACCAGCTAGCGGATGTGCTAATCGACAGCTTTAACATCTCCCTGTGCCAGGTCATTGTCCCCTCTGGTTTCAAGTCCACCAGCATCATCCCCATCTCCAAGAAATCAACTGTGTTCCATCCAGTAGCACTTACTTCAACCATCATGAAGTGCTTTGAGGGATTAGTCTCCAGACATGTCAAATCCAGTTAGCATACCGTCCCAACTGATCCATGGAGGACATAATCTCCACTGTGCTCCACACCACACTGACCCACCTAAGCAGGAAGGACACCTACACAAGGATGCTTTTTCTGGACTTAAGCTCTGTCTTCAGTACCATCATCCCACAGAAGGTGATCGAAAAGTGGAACCTGCTTGGCTTCAATACCCCCCTCTATAATTAGACTTTGGACTTCATGACTGACAGAGCACAGGTTGTGAAGGTTGTCAACAACACCTTTGGCATCATCAGACTGAGTACCCACCGGGGTTGTGTGCGTAGCCCCTTACTATTCACTCTGATGACCCATGATCGCTGTGCCAGGTACAGCTCAAATACCTTAATTAAGTTTGCCGATGACATAATGTGGTGGGTCTTATCAGTCAGAACAATGAATCCGCATATAGAGCTGAGGTGGAACAGCTGTTGAGCTGGTGCAACTTGAATAACATGATTCTAGATGTTGCCAAAACCAAAGAAATGGTGATGGACTTCAGGCAATCGGGAGATGTCCCTCCCCCTCTTCACATAAGCAGCTCCGTGGTGGACAGAGTGGACCACACCAAAAACCTCACTGAGGATCTCACCTGGGGCTGCCATGTCACATCCATGGCCAAGAAGGTACAACAGTGCCTCTACTTCCTGCGTCGCCTGAAGTAAGCAAGCCTCCCCCACCCCATCCTCACCACCTTCTACCAAGGCACTATTGAGAGTGTGTTTACAAGCTGCATCTTGGATCTTATGGTTTGGATCGTGCACCTCTGTGGACTGCACAACAGTGGAGAAGGCCTTAAAAACTGCTGAGCGCATCATTGGAGCCCCTCTCCCTGCCATCCACAACACTTCCTTAAGAGCTGCATCCACAGAGCCAGCAGCATTGTATTGGACAGTTCACACCCCTCTCACCACCTCTTCACCCCCCTCCCCTTCAACAAGAGGTTCCTTAGCCTGAAAGACAGAACCTCCTGCATGAGGAACAGCTGTGTCCCACAGGCTGCGAGACTCCTCAACACCCTGGTACCCCCCAGCACCTGACAGACACTTTTAAAGAGACTCTCTAAAAATAGTGGTGGTGGTGGGGGGGGGGTTAATTTCTTCCTACTTCTTTTCAAACATGGAATGCCTTATTGTGTGGATTTTGATATATATGTTTGCCAATGATTTTTGTTTGCTTGTTGTTTACTTTTCTTGGTTAAATATTTATATTTTGTTTTTTTCTTTTAACTATCTTTTGCACAATTCCTGTTACAGTTTTTTAATGCCTGTACCAATTCAATGTTGCACACTAGATTCTTTACATTCAGTATTTTTGAAAATCTTTTTTCAATTTTTTTAAACCTTGATTTTTAATTTGTCTAACATTTCAATACCTGTGCATTTATGCTACCTTTTCACCAACTGGGAAATGCAATTTAATTTCTTCATAGGTAGGATTTGATACTGAAAAGTATAAATGTAACTGTGGTGAGATGCCAATAAAGGTCCTTGAATCCTTGAGTCCTAGTTATAATGATTCTTTTTTTATCACAGTTTGGTAAATATACTTTTACTATATTTTGTTTAGGTTTAAATATCATTTTCAAGTACCCTTTGGTGTATTACTGACCTACTGTAAAGCAAATCAGTTTGTTGTGGTTGTAAAATCAGCCAGAGGGTGTTGTGGATGGTTTTAGTGTAAAGCTCTTTGGTAACCCATATCCAATGTGTTTTAATGTGTGTGTGAGCAGAGAGGTTAATATGTTTATCCTCTTGTGAGATTTACAATTACAATGTCTGATTTGTTCCAAGATTAAAATACCTTGGACAACAATCTCATTGGTTGACAACAATCAACCAATTAGAGTTTTGTTAGCAGGATTAAGAATGAGATTGTCATTTTCCTATATGACTAGAGGCCTAACTCATCACATCAATTAAAAATGGCAACAAACATACGTGGGATCAGCCAGTTGTGAATCAACGTACAGATTTCATAACTCTGAAATCTATGTATTATTGTGATTGTCGTGAAACATTGAGTTAACTGCAACCACTACTGCAGTTTCCGTATTGATTGAAAATAATCTGGTTGGTTGGTTCAGATTGGTTATGGCAAAACTGAGAAAAAAAGAAAACGGCTAAATGAGTGGCTGAATGAATGAAGTCAAATCAAATGGCAATTCAGTCTGATCATCAGGCTATTGAGGAATACAGTATGAATGCCTGTACCATATTCAATGGCAATCAGTGAAACAGTTTTGGAGACATTTCACTCTGAGCCAAAGATGTCAACCTGCTGGTGGTGCTAGATTAATCGTCAGGATTCATCCTCTGGGGACTATCAATATTTGTACCAAATTTCATGGTAAACCATTTGGTATTTGTCTAAATATTTCAGTCTGGACCAAAGTGATGGACCGACTGACTGACATTGCCATCCTTAGTGCTCTATCGTTAGTGCGGCTAAAACCAAAAACACAACCAAAACCTGTTGTAAGTGTGCCCCCTATATTATAAAATCCATCTGTGCTGAAATATATTGAATGAGAATACTTAATACTAACTTGTGCATTCACCTAAAATCGTGAAAAATCTACTGATGTCCACCTCTACTTGTCAGATCAAACCTGAACACAAGGCCAGCGTGCAGCTCTTTGGCATTTCCATCAATTGGTGGAGGGTGTTTGTATGTGCGCTTCCACACAGTCAGCAGATAGAGGACGGGTCTTAGTGGAGGGAAGCTGTCAAATGGCCAGTACAGAGTGATTATGGATGACCTCATGGTGGTGGTGGTGGTGGTGGGGGTGGTTGTTGGGAGTTTTGGGGTGGGGGTTGCACTTACTCAGGGTGTCAGGGAGGTGTGAGACAGGAGATGAACCCGGCTTGGCCTCTACCTCCCACCGACCTGGACGCACATGTTAGTTTAGATGTGATTGCCTCTGGAATTGCAGGCACTTACCAGGTGAACCCTCCAGCGCATCGATAAGCCCAGGGCGTATTCTGCACCTCCTGGAGATAAAAATACATTGAAAGTCGCTGGATACTGACCTCTTGGGGTGTGCGTGTGTGTGTGTGTTTGTGTGTGTGTTTGTGTCTGTATGAAGGAGGAAAGGGAAGTGTGACATCTACCATAAAAAGCCAGATGCAGTGACACTTTCACCCTGTTGATTGCTATTAAATGCCACTTTGCTGAAAAGGATGTACCAACAGCTAACAATTTCTACATATGAAAAAGTGAATGATACAAAAGATTCAAGTATGTTAAGTCTGTCTTGCAGTCCTTAGAAGCTAGACACTCCCTTAGAGTGTGTAGAGTTTTTGATGCAAACACATCCAACATGTGGATGGTGGATGGTGTTATGGGCCAAAAGTGCCCAAAATGAATCTGGTCAGGGGATAGCATATTTAAGATTTGTTCATTTGAATTGAAGAATACAAAGTCAACAGACAAAACTGATATCTGAAAAAAATATATTTTTGTAAACTTTAAAATACAGTTCCTTGATATTCCTCTGTGATATCCTCACTACCTTCCTTCCCCATGATGGTTGGCCTTGTAGAATGTTGGGCAACGGTTAAACTGGATAATAAATCTTTTCTATTCTATATTTGGGATGGTTTGCTGTGAAAGAGAATGAACTTCACTTCTAGAACACTGCTTTCATCCTACCTGTTCTACTCCTCAAACCAACTCTTAACTAGTTTTGCTCCCTGCCAAAAGCAGCCTTTTGGCAGGTGCACGAAAAACTGTTGGATCAGGTTATAGCACCCATTTCAAGGGGAAGGCTGACCTCCAAAAACAAAATGCAGGCTGGGAGTCTCTGCCTTGTGTGATACACAGACAGAAGAAAGGATGCTGTGGTGTCAGCAGGATACTTTCAGTTCCTGCAAGAGCTAATTTTAACAATATATTTGCCTAAATACGCCTGGCTTACACTGATATATGAAACTGAAACTGTGTTTATATAAAATATCGGATATGGTCCAGTCACTATAATTCACATCTGATGTAATGAATGTGGTGTAATTTGAATTATTAAATATTTATCGTGAAACAGATCAATACTCTAATGGCTGTTTTTAGGGAAAGAATTAAGCTGAAATGATTCTACACTGTACTCTAACAATGCATTCCTTGGAAAGAGACTCAGTGTTTGGCTTTATTATGAAAATTATTAACACTGTAGCACATATGTGAACAACTGTCAGATGATTACTCTGGGACAAAAGTGTATTGTATTAAAAAATAATAATGGACATTTAAATATAATGAAAGTGCCTGTAGTGAGTAAAATAAATATAATATACAATATTACTGTTTATATCATTCTTGGTTCCATAATGTGTGTAACATATATTTAATTCCTGAAATAATTCTAATATTGAAGTAAATGATGAGAAAATGAAAGACAGTAAACAAAATGAAACACTCTATATCGTTATTCAATTTGAAGAAATCTTTGGCAGAGATGATTTTTAATTTTCACTTCAATTTTAAGTCATGCAACTTTTTTTCTCTAATGATTATGGACAGTTTGAAGTTAAGGTTACACCAAGATCATAAAACAATTATTCCATGTTCATCACAAATTTAGAAAA